>NW_003805430.1:0-163096 GCF_000255335.2 Galendromus occidentalis
CATCTTGGTCTTCTGTGCGTTGTGCTCTACCTATTCGCATGCGATCTCTTGCTAGCCGCCGACGTCACTCTTCCCTCACTCGCGTCACTCTAAGTTTAGGCGTAATGGATTTGTCGCGGCAGGCTCTCTGATTGAGCTCCAATCGGAGACGCACTTCGTTGCTGATCCGCTTAGAGGCAAAGCAAAAAGTTTCTCAAGGTGACGAAGACCGCCATGAAAATATGGCTGTGGACGACAAAGATGTCCAGGTTTCTGGGAGATTTCTCGAAGCCTGTATGCATTTCAAGTATGGGATTAAATAGTTTTGAAGAAGGGGTTGTTTCGAATCGTTTGGCTGAAAAAAGTGGCAGCATACGTGAGGCAATCGCTGTATAGGACGCGAACTGACGGACGGACAGAGACTGTAGCTTTATTATATGGGGGGGGATTCCTTGATCACCAGTGGCGTGCGCAGGGGGGGGCCAAGGGGCCATGGCCCCCCCAAGATTTTCAGGTCCACATGGTTTGAGTGGAGGCGTGGGAAAGGATTCGAATGTTTTGCGTGTACATATACGCGTATGTGTAGACGGATGTATCCACCATCCATCGAGACCTGTGGCGCTTGACTCTCCGCGCAGCTGCTGGTGTCGACTGATTTCGAAGAGGAATGATTTTTCTCTCTAGAGGCGGGAGCGAATGACCATGACCTAATTTCTCTGTTTCTGATAAGTGACTGTGAATCCAGCGACGAAGGATCGCCAAGCAGAGATAATGGCTGGGCAAAGTAAGCTCACAATTTTTTTCTCGAGAAAGAACAGTGAAAGCATCGAGACTCCACCCGATTCTTCTACAAATGAATTGACCGAAGCTCGGAACATCACAGATCACTTCGCATCAGTATCAGTACCATCCGGAGTTGCGCTGAATGAGGAAGAATCTGCTCCAGACGCGACAACGCTGGGAGACGAAGTGACCGTGTCATCACCGTCGGCGAGGCGACAGAGAGTCGCTCTCAACCCCATGGATATAGGGAAATTCGTGACAAGCAATGGAAGTTGCGACCATTCCCTGACAGACGAGGAGCGATTTGAGGCTCTGACACACTGTTGGGAACCGGACAAAGAGTATGCTTTCCCTAAAACGATAGAGTCGAATCGCTCTCGAGCGTTCCAATACCACTATCTCAGTCTGTGGCCTTGGTTGGCATACAGTGAGATGTTTGGGGGTGGAGGTTTCTGTAAGCATTGCGTTCTTTTTGCGAAAACAGAATCTTCGAGCCACGGGGGTCTCAGAAAGCGAGGTGTACTCATCACTCAGCCGCTGAACAGGTTCAAGAAAGCAGTCGACATTCTCAAGAATCACGCTCTCAGTGAGTATCATCGCAGAGCCAGTGAGAGCGCGAATGACTTTCTTGAGTGGCATGGAGACCGAGTCAATCTCGATATCAGAAATCGTTTAGTGAAAGCCCGAGAAGAGCAAGTTGTGAAGAACCGCCAGAGATTGATACCCATCGTGAAAACGATACTGTTGTGTGGTAGACAGAATATACCCCTGAGGGGACACAGAGACAACGGACTTCTCGATTCGGGCGGAGAAAACGCGAACGACGGAAATTCCGTGCGCTCTTGAGATTTCGTCTTGATTGTGGAGACTCTCTCCTTGAAGAGCATCTGAACAATCTCAAACGAAACGCGACATACATGAGCAATAAATTCCAAAATGAGCTCATAGCGGCAATAGGAAAGATCATCCGAAGAAAGATAGTACGGGAGGTCAATGATTCTAAGTTCTACGCCGTGCTCGCGGATGAGACATCAGACGCCGGTAGGATCGATCAGTTGACGATTTGCCTGCGTTACATATCGACCTCAGCCAGCAAGCCTGTCGTCAAGGAAGTTTTTCTGAAGTTCTGCGCCGTAGCTCAGAAAACCGGAGCCGCGCTAGCGCGTACCATCTTGGATGCTTTGGAAGAGGAAGGAGTCGACGTGAGAAATATCAGAGGTCAAGGATATGACGGTTGTGCTTCGATGAAAGGAGCTGGAAATGGTGTCCAAGCAGAAATTAAGGCCGTGGTGCCTCAAGCCCTGTACTTTCACTGCGCCAGTCATTGCCTCAGCCTCGCGCTCGTCCATTCCGCCGAAATTGTCCCTATCAAACTGGCCGCTGGTGTCGTCAAGAGCGTTTGTAACTTCTTCTGTAAGTCTACGAAGCGACACCAATGCCTGATGGATAAGATAGATGCCCACGCACCCACGTCGTCCAAAACACGGCTCAAAGCTCTGTGCCCCACTCGTTGGGTCGAATCGCACCACGCCTTCATTACTTTCAGAGAGCTTCTAGTCCCCCTCTTCCACTGTTTGGTTGAGCTCGGACAAGTCACGGGTGAAACTGGCGTGCGAGCATACGAACTAGAGAGCTCCGTCTGCAAATGCGACTTCGTGTTCGCTCTACTCACCATTGAGAGCTTCTCGTGCATTTTTCTCCCGTTGTCTATGCAATTACAGAAAAAAAGCCTCGATATTTTTGCCGCTCTCAGGATGGTCGACAACATCTTATCCATTCTTGAGCTTAAGCGTCAAAATGTTGAGACCGAGTTCAAGATAATCTACGATGAAGTCACAGAGATCTGCGCTCTGCTGGATGTCGAGATCAAAATGCCTCGCATTAGCGGTAGACAAATGCACAGGGAAAATCATCAGGCGGAGACACCCGAAGCTTATTTCCGGGTGACTATGTACGTTCAGTATCTTGACCATTTGATCCAGGAGCTTCGTTCGCTGTTCGCCGATTCTCGGCAAAAGGCAATGAAAGTCCAATGCCTTGTACCGAAGTATACCGTCAGTAGCACTTTCGCCGATCTCATTGAAACGCTGGACTTCTATCAGACCGACTTAGACTGCAGTGCCAGCGTTCTCAGAGGGGAGTTTGAATGCTGGAAGGCGAAGTGGGGCAGGAAGGCTGGGAACGAGCTTCCAGAAACCGCAATCGAAGCACTCAGCTTTTGTCCAAGGATCGAATATCCGAAGATCGCGACCCTCCTCCAGATATTTGCCACATTCCCCGTGACGACATCAACACCCGAGAGAACCTTCAGCTCCCTGAAGCTGCTCAAAACTTATCTTCGATCTACGATGGGGCATGAACGACTCAATGGATTGGCTTCGATGACTCTGCAGCGCGATGTACCGGTTAGTGTCGACGAAGTTGTCGATTTAATCGCCCAGGATCCGAGAAGGTTAGACATTGTTCTATAGGCGATGGCCATCGCTCAATCCGAAAGATCGTCGTTGTCGCTCATTGCGAGGAGCGGGGATGAGACAGAAGCAAGAGTTTGCCCAACTCATGACTCATCTCATAACTTCCTAACATCTAAATCGAATGATAACACCTCATACCTCCTCAAATTGTGTCCTGAGTGAAGTCAAAGGATGAAACTTTTAGCAAGGAGCGGCATCAAGCCGCCTCCGACTCTTGTAATATAATCGATAAGCTAAGCTAGCTACCTTCCTTATCATATCATATAAACATGAATGGTGCCTACGAACGGTCTCTTCATTTGTCTTCGGTTCACGGCGAAGTCGAGATCGACGAACCCCGGGATGAATGTTGCCCCCCCCCAAGACGAAATCCTGGGCACGCCCCTGTTGATCACATTACAATGTTCTATCGCGACGCGGATGGTCATCCCGTGACTACGGTGGAGAATCCATTCATGAGCTCAGACCTCGCTCTAAATACGTATGTGTACAGCGATACAAGGATGTGGCTCATAGCGAACTCGACTGAAATTGCCAATAAAGGACTAGGCGAGACCCTCGACTATTCAGGCGACCACCCGCCGCCGCGGACGACCGTGAGGAGGAAATATACTCGCCAGATTCAATATTTCGCGCGTTTTTCTAGCCAAGTATCCTCGGGAACTTCGGGCCGGGCTCTGGGAAATACGGCGAATCTTCAGAAGCTGCCATCAGGCTCCCGGGTTTCGGACGTATCCTGGGAGATGGGTTCTTTCACTAGATACTATTTACCCGAGCCTTACACTGCAGTCGAATTTCCGCTCTCCTTGGCCGTTCGGCGAGGCATTTTTTTCTTCAGCTCTTCTACCTATTCCCCGAAGATTTTCCTCAACTCCTCTCTCATGCGCAGTCATAGTTCCTTTCGGGAATTGTTGATATCCGCGTCGATTCCGTACTCAGACCGTGGAAGTAATCTCATTCTTGATACTAGCCGTGAGGGCGCTTCGCGCCCCCACAGCCTTAAGAACATCGAGTGTTGCTTTTCGTTGTCCAAGGGGAAGGGTATGCAAGCAATAGACATCTGGTTCCTCTTTGAGCCTGGATTAAATAATAATCGTGAATAAGGGGTGTTGGGAGGGGCTCATTCTCGTGAAGATTATTTGTAAAGTTTCGAAGTAGGAAAAGGTCTGAGGTCTGACTGCGCTTCATAACCGGGCATGGTTTCAAATCCAAGCGCAGAGAGCCGGAGCCTGACGGGACCGGCCAACGTTGTGGCGTACTTTCTCAGCGCGGGGTGACGCTTCCGAACGATGCATACGATTTTTTTTTCACGGGATCATGGGCACCTCACGGCATTCCGGGCACCTCTTCTCAGAGCCGCAGCCTCTTGGCACGTGCCCCCGGGATACGCCGCTCGTCACACTTGCTGAACGCTGAAACGAATGGAGTAGAGGCTCCTTCCTTGATACAGGTTCCGATTGCGAAGCTAGTTGAATGTAGACTGTGGGCTCGTGCTCGTGGAACTGTTATAAAGGTGACCCGATGAGTACTGATGACATCATAGAAGCGGCTTTGCATTTGGTGGAAAATAACGATTACTGGAGAAACACGTAAATTTCACGGAAAACATGCGGTTAAGCAGTTAGAAAAGTATATCTCGACCTCACTGGAGTGATTGCGCATCGATCTGGAAAATTTGCGGTCTGTTCGGAGGTGGAGAGCGCTAAAAAGTGGTCCGGTGTCAGACAGACATAGCGCTTTTATTATATAGGGGGAGGGGGATGTCCTCCCAGATATCATCTGGTGATTCATGAGTCTACTCTGATACTCTCGCTTCGAAGGTCCGAGCTTAGAGCGTACATTCGCACAGATTCATCCACGGAACTCCGATCGCTATCACTCTCCATGAACGAGTCACTCGTGGAGTCGACTTCCGTTCTACGAGCGTTAGGGTCCATTTCTCAGGGCGAGTGACTTCGCTTCTCAGGAACACAGTTGCACTGCATGTGAGAGGTCCGACAGATCAGCGACCGTGTCATTGGTTGAGGAAGCACCGCGATCGGCACTCGGGTTTCCCCCGTTGTTTCCGCATCAGCAGAGGATTCCAGGAAAACCCCGATACTTTCTCTCCCAGAAAGCTCCCTTGCTTCACTTCCTTATGGTTTCAAACGAGATTAATTGTTTGGCAGAGCAAGCTGGCAAGCGTCGAAGTCAGTCATGGAACTGCGGCGTATCAAACTCATGACGAAGTCGAGCTTCTTCAGATGATAAATCACATTCATCACGTTCGGAAAACATGTTCGAGAACTCGTCGTGAGTGAGATTCCTCTAACAATCTCCGCTCGAGTTTTCCTTCCGCGAGTTCCTCCGATGACGTCTTCGGATCGATCGGGCTCTGTCTCGGATCATAGATTTCGAAGATAAGGAGGAAGACCTCTTGGCTCTTGATCTCGTGTGTTACGGCGCTCGATGAAGTTTTTTTACCTCCACCGGGTGCCTCAGGCGGAAGACCGAATCGCACGACGGGAATGGCGGCTCGTCGCAACGGTCGATTCACGACCGATCATCGCGTGAGAGCGGAGAAGCGACGATTTTCTCCATAGCCTTTGCCCTCGAGAGCTTGCATCAGAGAAACGGCACTAGAATGCGAAATCCTCCATCCGTCGGAGATAGGAACTATTCTCCGGTTGGACAACGCAGAGGGCTCTCGCAGTTCTCGATCCATCGAGTCGATATCGGAGCTCCTTGAGCCCGGATCGCCTCCAATTCACAATCATCTCTAGAGCGCTCTAGTTTATTTATTAACAATGATTATCCACGCAGACATTATCAATTCGTCAGCTCTGCTTGGCGTTTGATAGATGAAGGGGCTGTTGTCGTTCTCGCCCGAGAGTTGCTCCCGTACAGCGAGGATGCTCGTGCGGAGCGTCACTCCGCCGATACAGAAGACATGACTTCGCAGGATTGACGGCGCGGCGCAAGCGAAGGTGCGCGAAGATCCCGATCCGAGTCGACGCCTCATGGCCGCTCCCGAGAGGCAGGAGCTGTCGCAACTTAAGTCAGAGTCATAGTTTTCGAAGGAAAGACCAGTTGAAGGCGGTACATGACAACTCATCGCCGACCAACTCATCGCCGAAATCTCAACGCCGAATTCTCAACGCCGGATACCTCAACGCCGAGACAACTCGACGCCGAGACAACTCATCGCCGGACAAGCTAACGCCGGGACAACCAAGGACGGCCAGGACCTCGGCAGTGTTCAGCGACCTCGTCCGTTTAGGTACTTCTTATCGAGCTTTTGCCGATATGCACGCAATCATCCAAGGTTTCATAAGGAAGTCTTCGCGCACCCGCGTAAGTATTCGACTACCGTGAACGGGCGGAAGTCGTTAACTCGTCTGGAAGTACATATCGTCAAGCTGTGTACTTGGGGTAGCAGATCATCTGGACGCATCATTTTCAAGCAAGGTGCCTCCTGAGCTAGGATCGAGTTAGCAGCAGGTTCTCGGCGCTGAGTTGACCGGACCCGACAGGTCCTCGGCGTTGAGTTGACCGGCGATCAATTGTCCGGCGTTAGGTTGTCCGGCGTTGAGTTGTCTCGGCGCTGAGCTATCCGGCGTTGAGAAGTCGGCGTTTAGATTCCGGCGATGAGTTGGTCGGCGATGAGTTGTCTGCGTCCGGCGGAAAGCATGGCGCCTGGACCTCTCTCTTCCTCATCGCAGCCGATAAATTGGTCTTTCGACCTCAGCGTCCAAATGCAGCCCATCGTGAGTGATTCTCATCTCCCGATTATCACAAGTAAGAAGAGAGTCCCTAGTTTTACATTCTCGAGCGACGTGTGATCGGCCGAAGGAAGAGCCCATCCTTCAGATGTGGGGTCCGATGCACACGGAGCTTTCATACGACCGAGTTTTCAAGCAGGAGTTCTGAGAGTTTGACTCCGTGAATCGCAGTGATACAATTGAAATTGATCGGTAGTAGGAGCTCCATGTACATATACGTCCTCTAGAGTCAAGACGGCTCTGGTAAGCGGGGAGAAACGGTCGACGACCGCTTGTTCACTTGATTTCGAAATCTTCCGCGTTCATGGAATATCTATGTAATGAAGTGATGTGGGGCAGAACGGCAGAGCGTCCCGGCTCTGATTCCTCGGGCCGGCCGAGGCATGTTTCTCGTTTGAGAACTAAGCTGCTAGATTGAGAAATGGAGGTTCAGAGCTGATGAAGGTCGGGAGCCAGGGGAATGCGATAGCGAACGCTGATCCCCTCTCGCCGTTGCGACGGTAGCCTCGAGGTGAAATTGATCATCGGTCCATACGATGTCGTTTCCTGACACCCAAGGTAAGTGTATTGAGGGTATGAGAGACATGTCGGTTGTCTTCGCCGCATCGGCACTCCACATCACGCGTTCCCTTGAGCGGATCATGCGCTCGGATTCGCAACATTATTTAATTAATTAATTTACGTTACACAATTTACATTACAATTACATGCGATGTAAATTCGCAACATGCGGGGAGCTCATCCCCCTGAATAATTGAAGTTAGTCGTAGCCCGTCTGTTCGTCACGGTCGTCTCTCCGTTTTCTAATGCGAACGTCGCCTCGAAGGCCCTCATTGAATGATAGCAATTCGACCACCGGGAAATAAGGAAGATTTTCACGAATAATCTGCGTACGAGGCGATTCGAGAATACCTTCGTTGGGAGGGGGGGCGCTCCATCGCCTGCCAGCATTCCAGGGTCAAATTCGTTGCGCGGTCACGAGACCGACGGTATAATTTTCGGACCGATGGCTCCAGTGCCGGGAGGCTACTCTGATCCTAGCCGCCTCGATGAGCATCAGCATGAGGAGACTCACGACCGAATTTACTCGTGGGAGTTGGCCCTGTTGGTCCAGGCTGATCTTGTACTATGTCGCGAAAGCTCGAAACATGATCGAAACGGCGCTTGTGGCCTATCGGAGCATCGCCGCGGCCCATAGAGGGAAAAAGCTGTGAGCATGGCTCGGCGGCCGAGGGAAAAACACCCAGACACTTGGTGTCAAAGACACTATCGATTTGAAGGACGTGAAAACGTTTCTGAACAGATCTTTCAGAAAATCACAAATTGATAGGATAAGAATGAATCGAAGTTATTTATTGAAACGCGTTCGCGAAGGAAACGCTCATGCCAATCTCGTTGGCTGGTCATCATCACTGGCCTCTGTTTCTCTCCGCATTACATCCTTAAATTCGCTCTTATAACCCTCTGAGTTCCACCACGTCATCAGTCGGTGAAATTCTTCATTCTCTTCTCGTTCTTTGTCTCGTCTGATACCCGTATCAACAGTCGGATTCAAAAACCGCTTTTCTTGATACTCTTTAATCATAACGTTGGTCAGACCAACACAATGTCCTTCTTGATCGTCCAGTTTGTGAATGTTGTCCGTCCACGAAGTTAGGCTTATCATCCTCCGTGAATCATCGACAAGAAGAACATTTCTTTTTTCTCTCACCCCTCCGTCGCGACAAACGAATTTCATGATGTCTCCCACCTCGCAGACGATTGCGTTTATGTTCACCTTCTTGTTCAGAGGAATAGTAGCGATCGACTCGATCTTTATCGTGGACATGTCGACCTTGGGTAATGCTTCGTCCTGAATCTTGATCAGACGGCTTATCTAAATGAGCGAATCGTCATAAATCACGTGCTTCATCACCCGCTACTTCGTATCACGTGTTGTTTGCATAAATTTTCAATAACGAAAATGGAATGTATACCTTGCTCAACACGAGCTCGAAATCATGGGTTGTCACTCGGTATTGCGGATTGCAAGGTCTTTGACGAAAGGTACTGAGTTCGTAACATTCTCCAACTATAACCTCGTTGAACATCTCTTCACAATGTGCCCCGGTGACCACCACGTTGATTTCAGCTGACTAGTCCATCATCACGAAAGAAAAGATCTTCCCTTCTCTTCCTTCTTTTTTCCAATCTCTTACTGATGTCTTCGTCTTGATTTTACCGCTTGTGTTGTCCATCGTGATATCCTTGATATATTCCGCCCTCTGAGCTGGTCGCTTGGGACTTCGGGATATAGGCTCTTGGGTGGCTAATCACGGACACAGTTACTCGCGATTATTATTACTTGATATAATCGAAATCGATTTTTGTGGGACAACAGTTTTGTGCGAACACGGACAAGTGGGCCAAAACCAACTGGGCCAAACACCAACTGGGCCAAAAACCTATTGGGCCAATGGACCAACTGGGCTAAAACCAACTGGGCCAAAAACCGGATGGCTGAGAGAATCTCGAACTCAGTTAGATAAGATGCTGCTTGAAGAGACTACACCCCACCTCGTTTAAGCAGAGCCTCGAACTGTAAGCGATGCTTTACGGTTCACGGGAATCGTATTGAAGGAGACGCTCCTCCTGAGATTTTGGAGTCGTTAATACGCAGGAATCGAGTACAAACAGCTTCAGTTATCTTTGGATTCTATCTATGTAGATTGAAGAGCCGCAGTTGTTTGATTGATTCGGGCGTAGAGTAACTTGATTCTTCCGTGCCTCTTCACGGTTCATTACTCCTCGGTTCCTTATCCCGATTCTTCCGAGCTTCCCGCGATGCGCATGCATTTATATGGACTTCAGAGTTAACAACGTATATCTTAGAGTATCAACGGACCCTGTTGATACTTTCCCTCATCAGAAGCGGAAACTACGCCTCCATGAGGAAATTATGATGAGCTATACCACGGAGGTATTCGACATGCTGAAGATGCCCGGCTCGGTGTACGACTCCCAGGATTCGCTCGTCTGCTCTAATGTATTTGTTCCTTTTCTTGGCATTCGACGTGCCGGCCACAAATGATTCTACTTTGAGGTCGCGACCTCTCTGGACTTTCCTGAGCGCATCAATGAATTTCCAGATGGTCGGATGCTGGATCCCGAATTCAACTTGGAGTCGGCGATGGGCGGCCTCGGCGTAATCAATGGTACGCGCTTCGCCATCTAGCGTCCTCTGATAAACCGACCACATGTCGACGGGGAACTGTGGTGTCCTCTGGTCCACAGTACCGTCTGGGCGGATTCGATTCAACCGTCCGATATAGACGTCCTCGAAATAATTGAGGACCGGGACCAACTCGACGGGCAAGCAGGGCGAAAGCTCGGAGACAGCGTCATCCAATTCAGCTGGCGGAACAAAAGCCAAGGCCGCTATCATCCGAGTCTTCAGCGCAAAGTCGTCGTCCGTCTTGTAGCGACTCCACAGACCTTCATGCGCAACGCGGAGCTTGATGTTTTTCACCAAATGGAAAAAACATCCGTGAATGCTTGTTTCTGGCGGGAAACATTCCCGTACTGCATTCATCATTGCTCGTTCGTAGTCCATCACAAGGCTCGCGGGAGTGAGGGCTGGCCAAGCCAGCTTCAAAAGATTCAGCATCCGGATATACGAGTCGGCTGCTTCATCCGGAAGCAAAGCGTATGCGACAGGAACAACGCACTCCATCCGCTCAGCGAGGACCACAAAAACCTGAATGATTGAAGCATGTATCACTATCTGCTCAAGGAACGAGTTCTGTTTGAGAAGGTATCCTGATGATTTGGAATCGATAAAAACCTGCGAGAATTGCGGTGGAGTGAGAGTGAAGGTGCCGTCGACGTACAATTTGTCGACGAAACCGATCCAGGAGCTCACGGACTCTCTGCCAAATATGAGGATCCGATTCGGATCTCCGACACCGCTGTCCGCCACGAGAAAGTTCTCGAACACGCCCGGCTCGCTCTCATAGGTGCGGTACTGCTCGGGTATGTTGATGGAGCCGCGGGAGTCCGGATTCGTTGGCGCCGCTGATCGCGAAATACGGTGCCGGTTGATCATCCTAGCAATTGTGCGGGGCTGGGTCATCTGTCCGAGCGTCGCCGTCGTTGCTGACACCAGACTAGAGTTCATCAACGAGGACGGTGTCTCGTTGGTTTCTTCGCAGCGCCGTTCTATGGCAGTGGTAATCCGTGCCACCTCAATGCCCGAGGGATCCGGCGGATCTGAGTGCACGCCAACAAGTCTGACAACTTCCCCCGTACTGATCAGGGTGTAAGCTTTGGCCTTACAGCCAATCGATGAATTTTTATACATACAGCGCCACGACTGTGTACCGCTCTTCGAAGCGTAGGCTTTGACGTAGAGGTGGCCATCATGTGCCAGTTTACTCTGGCCTCTTTGACTTCTCATTCCGGAAGTCGACGCCATGACTCGTGGAACTAATGATAAGAGTAGGGATGAAAGAGACTATGTCTGAGTTGGAAAAGGACGCGGATTCACTCCTCGAATCGGAGCACACTCGGGGGTAACCACACCCTCTTATGAGCACTTTTATTGTTCGCTTAAATGACTATCTCGAGACCATTACCTCTGCTGGACACAAACGACTTTGTTCGCCGATCGCGGAGAGTTCGACAGCTCCACAACAAACAGAGAAGAACGTCCCGCGGTTCCCCGTGCAACCATGTCGGGTCGGTGACGTGCTTAAGAAGCAACCCCTCAAGTAAGCCGTGCCTGAGTGGAGTATCGTTGGAGAACAGCGGACACGACATTCTTCCGATCGAGGTCCTAATTTTGCCTCAAAATTCTCCTATTTTACCCATGTTGGGGCACTCGGCAATCATCCCTGGGCAAACCGATTTTTTGGCCCAGTTCGTTTAGCTCCAGTTGGTTCGTTGGCCCACTTAGTTTTGGCCCAGCTGGTTTTGGCCCAGTTGTCCTGCACCGGTTTTCATCAATGCTTCGACTGCTTTAGACGAATCGCTCATCGTTCTTTTAAGGATTCGAATCCTGATTCGAATATCCCACCCCAGCGGTGTAAAAGAGGTGGCCCGCGGCCCACTAGTGGCCCACGAAGATCTCGTGGCCCGCGGCCGATCCTCGGGAATTCCATAGGATAATATCCTTGTAATTTTCGAATCGCGAATAGAACGAGTCGACTCTGAAACATCGAGAATCGACTGTGACCCATCATGCACATACATATGTGTTTTCCTCCAGCTTTCCGCTCTTCGCTCAAACAACGTGCATTAAGAATAATGTCGAAAAAATCTTTGGATGTGGCCCGCCGGCTTCTCCCACTGCTCCTCCGTGGCCCGCCGAAGATTTGACTTTGACACCCCTGTCCTACCCTCTCTTTTATGCTGAGGTCGACCCTCGTCGATTTTATTTTTTGCTTCGGTATTTTTTGCGTGATTTCCCGCTGGCACCGGTAACAGCCTCGTTCAATGAGATTATGTCCGAAAGCAAAATCCCTTGCGCATGGCACGAATCCCGCCTGACCCTACCATTCAAGAGGAAACTGGGGGACTCAAAGAGCAACATGGATCTGTTCAGAGGGATCGCTTCTCTGACGATGACCTTCAATTCGATTAATGACTGGGCGGTGGTATGAGAAGTACGATATTAACGTTCTGCTCTCAACCTCGATGAATCTTGAAAATGTAAGGTCAAGACATGTGTTACCAAGGGTGGTTTTTTCTTCTGGATCGCCTCGTAATTCCAACTCGTATCGAGTATCAAGGAATCTCACAAGTTCTCCACGGTTTGCATCCGTCATATTGAAATCTCCAACCATGATAATTGGAATGTCTTGACTCCCACTGTCGCTATCATTCTCATAAAGTAGTAGAGTATCGTTTACACAATCACTCAGAGCATTGATCTTCGTACCGTGGTGTACATAGATCGTTATTAGTATAATGGGTTGATCTTCTGGGATAACAATTTCTGAGAATGATATGTCCACGAGATGCGATCCTTCTCCATCGGTTATGCGAGATTTTTGTCGATCCAGGGGCTTTGCCATGTTACTGCTAGCCTTATTTCCGAAAACCGTGACCCCTCCTGATCGATTTCCGCAAACGGTTTGATGTACCATTTCGCATCCGTCAATTGTGACCCATGCGTCTTCTGGGTGAACCCATGCTTCGGTCAATGGGATATCAGCACGGCGAAGAATTGAATCTGTTGAAATGTCTTCCGTGTGAGCGGCCAAGCTCTGAACATTAAAACTAATAATGATGATACTGTTGCTTTCATTCGCTGAGTCGTTCAAATAATTCATCATATCCGTTATTATCGTCGTCAGACGATGCTCCGCCAGCCGTTTATATTCATTCCTCACATTTTTTGTCGATGGGCTCTCCGATTGTTTTCCATGGTGAAATGTAGTATCGTCAGCAGCGTTTGTCAGGAACAAACCTTCCGGACTAGTTACTCTGCTCATTGCCACGTAGACGAGTTGTTGTGTGTGGGCCTTATGGCAGTCACAAACTATCTTTCCGAATGTTCCGCCCTGTGATTTGTGGATCGTCACCGCGCACGCTGGCGTCAATGGTGATTGCAGTCGTCGACATTGGATTTTGCGAGACACAATGAAATTGACTGACTGACTTTCAATCGGGACCCATCCGTCTTCAAGTATATGAGGCTTGCTCCTTACATGGGCTCCATATTTTCCCATTGCTCGTCTTCCCACATGATCATTATCATAACTCAGCCAAATTCCATCATTTCGACCCGGACCGTGTTCGATTCAACAGAGTGTGCCGATTGCACCGTTGACGAGTCCGTCTTCGACATCAATGTTAATTGTCTACAGATATGGATACCCTTTTGAAAATCTGATTCTATTGTAATCCTCCTGTGTCTCTGGTTTGCATTCGACGAACCTCTCCTATAGCATCCCGTCGTTCGGTTTCTGCTGAATACCCAGTGTAGTGATCTTTTGCGATTATATTCTCTATGTTCTAATCGTCGGGTAACACATGAGTATTGTATTCGTCGACTTCGGCATTATTGAAAAATAGCCGTATCACCGAGTCTGGAATATTATCTTGGCACCATTGTCGCGACCTGAACCGCGATTGGATCATCTCAATCTCCTCGGTATTCAAGGTCTCCCCGATCCAATTTTTGTTAGAACTGAGGAAAAGATCGCATCTTTCTGGCGAAAGATCCGTGTCAATGGATGATAATCCAATGATTGCCCCAAGATTGCTTTCTTTCCCAAAGTTTGATTTGTCGTGCTTATACACTGGGGCTGTATTCACCGGTGGAAGTTGCTTAAATCTCCGCATGCGATGAGATCTAATCCATCAAACACATGTATGTAATCACCGACCATTTGTTGGAGTCGCGCGTTGACCGAGTGAAAAAGATGCGATCCACACATACTTATCTCGTCGATTATCACACATTTGATATACCGCAGTATATGTCGATATATTTGCAGGGTGTCGTACGACAGACTCTTTGTCTGTTTCGATGTTGTCAAGCGGAAGGCTGAATGAAGTGTCAGTCCATTCAATCCAACTGCTGCTTTTCCCGTTGTTGCTGTCGCGATATATGCATTATTCAACGAGTTATGCTGCTGTGTATATCTGTTGTATGTTTCCATCAATGCTTTTAAGGTGAATGTTTTCCCACAGCCAGCTGGGCCTATCAGGAATATCTGTAGAGGTTCGCTTTTCCTGTAGTGTATGCGATCTTTAACTTCCAATATCAACTCGCGTTGTTCGGAATTCATCTGTCGGATGAGAGCACAATAATCAGTTTTGCTCATGATGTTATCTCGTCGTTTCACTGCGCTGATTGTGGGACCATTGTCGTTTTGTCCGAAATCATCATCATTTGTTCTGAAATTCGTATCCATCATAGGTGATGATTGTGGGGTGTCGTTAGAGTCGACTACTGCTCATTCATAACGCACATTGCCTCTATCTCTTCCATCAGGGAATCGATGTCCAGGTTGTTCTCGAACTCTTATCGTCGTTCCATGATCCGAGACTCATTTTCCTTGTTTTCGAGAAAATTGTCGCGGTCGATCACGTCGACGAGTTCACCTCGGAATGGCAGATACAGTGATACCATTTCTCGTTTGTAGTTGTACAAGTCCGCTTTATCGTAATTTCGATATCTTATGATTTTTGGTGTTTCGCGACGTCTATACTCAATACCGATCATCTCACATTCGTCGCTCGATTTATCATAAGATTCCTTCTGATCTTCGTCGATTGTACGTGAATGAATTTTCTGGGGTGGTTCATACCACGCCGCAAACTGAGCGAGATTCACTTCCTCCAATGAGGGCGGACGCTCCTCATACTTTTCAATGATTGATTTCGTTCAAATATCCGTGCTATCAGCTGGGATATTTTCTGCGTACATTGTCGATCTCCGCTTCCGCGCCTTATGCCTTTCCTGAGGCCACATCGTTGGTATTGTTACTGTCGTCCTCGATGCCCAACTCATGGGATGACAGAGCAAATACCACGCTGCCTCCTGTGCCGACATCTCGACGCTGTTTAATAGCTTGAGCCCAACCTTAGACATGAGTTGCGATTGATCATATTCGGGATTCGTTTCGTGGATTTTCATGAGCTCTCTGTGGAAAATACTCATTCCGCGGTCGGACTTATTCACATATTCCACAATGTAGGCTGCACACGAATAAGGATCGAGGATCATTTGCAGATCACTATTCGAGTTGAGAACCGACGCTATTCACGGA
This sequence comes from Galendromus occidentalis, assembly GCF_000255335.2. Classification (NCBI taxonomy): domain Eukaryota; kingdom Metazoa; phylum Arthropoda; class Arachnida; order Mesostigmata; family Phytoseiidae; genus Galendromus; species Galendromus occidentalis. The sequence continues at coordinate 15,757 of NW_003805430.1, forward strand.
TTGAACTAATTGATGAACGTTTGCGTCATGCCTCTCTTGGATATGATGGTCGGACGTTTCGGTGTTGATCGGATCATGGTCACGTATGCCTCGAGATCGCAATGAATGTCACCAAGATAGTCATCGATGGTGTTGTAAACTTTTGATTCGAGTTTATCTCTAGCATTTCTCACTCGTTCTTTCAAGCATTTGCGCCGCGGATCTTCCTTGTTCAGAGGAATCAGTATCCGTGTGCGATGCATCGGCCAGAACGGAATGTTGAACCGACAGTGCTTTCCACCGCGTTTCGTACAAGTGAATGTATGGGAGTGGGTCTGATTGCCTATCATTTCTTCATCCAACAGGTCGACTTTATCGACGCTACACAGATCGGTTATCAGCTGTAGCGTACGCGGCATGTTCTCGCTAAGATCTTCAGCAGGATCATTTTCCAGCCACATAAGAATATGGGCATGAGGGCTACCCCTATTTTGGAATTCGATCCGTACGAATTAATCCGAAACTCTATGTTTCCCGAATGGATTGTACGATTGCTTAGTGCATAATATTGCCATCACAACTCGAAGTAATTCGTGAAAATAAATACAGCAGGTAACGGGGTCTTCCGCGACCAAGTGAGCTCGTTTGTATCCGTTAAGTTTTTCGAATATCTCTGTCTCTTCGATATCGTCTCCAAGCGATTTGAACTCATCGGAAAGGTTGTGTAAGGTGCGAAGCAAATGTGGCCAACGAATTTCGTTCGCGCTGAGTGTAAAAAATGCTGTTGGCTTCCCGAGTCGTATCATCGCAAATAGATCTTTTTTTCGGGATGCCCAGTATTGAACAGAGTTGGGAATTGTTTTCAGAAACGCTTCATTGGTTTCAACCAATTGTTCCACGAAGTGACGATCTTCGATCATGGATCGTGTTATTTTTTCGGTTGTGCGTAAACATCGATACATATTCTGGATACCATCATGTATCCGCAAGCGAAGTATTTTCATCGCCATGAAGAGAACATGTTGTGGAAAAACTCCCCGCCTATCATTGCGTCGAATCTCAGACATACACATTGTGTATGCTGTGGCCCGAACACCGGCTTAATATTTCGAGGGACGCCGAAGTATGATATATCGCCGGGAATGACAATTCCTCCGCATATGTGTCAACAATCAGACTCTCGGATTTTGAGTGCTGTCCCGGAGCAATATCTAAGCATGAATCTTCGTTCCACATCATTGTTTGTCGGCGTGCGTCCATGAGCTCAAATTCGTTCATATCGTCCTCATTGAATTATTCAATGTCTTCGTCGTCATGCACTTCGGTGCTCGATATTCGATTGTCTAAATCATGCCAATCTATCTTGATATCGTAGTGTTTGTAAAGAGGCTGTTCGATCAAATATTGCAACCAGGCAATCAAGGTTGATTTCTTCACATATCCACTCAAGTAGGTTGATTCGTGAATTAAACTCTTTTTCAGATTCACCTTGAAAGCGTGATCGTCGTCCAAATCTCGAGGTAAACTTTGGACCATGGTTTTGACATCGACCGGAACATTAATCACTTGTCCGATGAGACCGTAGCGACCGTGACGTCGTAAATGACGAATCTGCATGTAAGGAATTCTTGGGGAGACTAATCTTTCGCTTATCGGATCTAGTTTCGGAAGGCCTGATGGTTTTGGAGGGTACATATACCCATTGGTCCGACTCATCGGCGGAATTTTTTTGTTCTGCAGGTTTTGATGCAGGAAGAACAGAGTTTAAATTCCGCCGTATCCTCATCTGGAAAATAGTTCGCTAGAAAATGTGCTGTCGAGCTCACGATTGTTTTGAGGTCTTGTCGGAACCATATACGATCAACGATCACACACATCGCATTTATGCCCGAGTTCGTTTCCGATGAACGTCTTTCGGAATCGAGCGCTTGCGCGCGACCATGCTGACCGGTATTCTGGACCTCTTGTCGGTATAACATGGACTGTCTCTCTGACAAAGTGTCGCATTTATGTCGGTCGCTGGTATAACTTCTTTATCCACGCGATTCGTTCCACTACCTCGAGTCGAGTCCTCCTGACGCTGCCGCCGTTCTCGATTCACAGTCGAATCCCAAGTTGAGGTTCGCGGTCTCTTAACTCGAGCACTGGCAGCATGATCATTGCTCCTAGCACGTCGTCTCTGCCGCTGCAAGCTTGCAGTCTTGGGTCTCATGATGTGTCAGCGAATTGGATGCCAAAGTCACATCGTTTCTACAAACAGAGCAAACGCAAAGCAGACCATGAATCAATTCGTCATACAGTGTAACCCTTTCTATCGGACCACACCGACCCGCTTTGGTCTGAATGTTGGAATGTGAACCACCGTGAACAAGCGGTGCAGCAGTGTGAATCTCTTTGTTCGTTATCTTCTCTAGATGGAATAAAATATATTGACGAAAAGCGGCGGGAAGATTCGTAGTGGTGCTGCGCACACCTTCCAACACTCCCCCTTGCGCAGAACCACGAAGATCCTTCGAAGCGGAGCGCGATCTCGAAGGCTCCCCCTTGCTTCAAAACCAGGGAGCTCATTCGAGGTGGACGAGGCACCCTCTGAGAAAATTCAACTTAGGTTCTACTTATCTGAAGTACTCCCATCGCTCGCGAAGTTCTCTGGCATTCCGCAGCACTCCGCGATCCAGTTTTGGTCTTGTATAATCGACGGGAAAAGACAGCTCGGTTTTCCGCTGACTTTGATCTCTGTCATGACCCTGGCACGGTCGGATATTTCGAGTGCTCCCCGAGCCCCCATCGAGTTTTCTCGAATTCCCGGCGCTTCCCGAGCAGCCTTTGTCCGCGCTCCGAGCGCTACTAACGCTCCCAGCATTCTCATCTACGCTCTAAGCGTCCTCAACGCTCCCAGCGCTCTCAGCGACGCTTCCAGCGTCCTCGACGCTCCCAGCAATTCCATCTGCACTCCCAGCGCTCTCAACGACGCTTCCAGCGTCTCCGTCTGCGTTCCGAAAGGCTGGCGGACAATTGAGCCGTGCCTCAGCAATCGCTTGATGCTCCATTCCAACATGCCTCAAATGGCATTGGTCTCCCATTTCGACCCTTCAGCTGATCTGAACCTGCCACACATGGCACGGGTTCATCATCTCGACCGACCATCTCATCACGACCAGCCAACGTATGGTCTTAGTTCAGTTGACTCATCTTGACCCGCCACAAATGGCATTGGTCCCTCGACGTCCTTACCCGCCATACCGAGCATTGGTCCTCCTCCGTCCCGACCCGCCACATTAGGCATTGGTCTTCCGTCGTCCTGACCTGCCACACATGGCATCGGCCCCTCATCCTGACCTGCCACACATGGCATCGGCCCCTCATCCTGACCTGCCACACATGGCATCGGCCCCTCATCCTGACCTGCCACACATGGCATCGGCCCCTCATCCTGACCTGCCACACATGGCATCGGCCTCTCATCCTGACCCGCCACCCATGGCACTGTCCACCAGACCCGCTACATCAAGCATCGGTCCTCTCAAGCTGTCCACCGGACCCGCTACCTCAAGCCTCGGTCCTCCTTCAGATTCTTGCCAAATGATTGACGAAACCATGGTGTGCTCATCGAAGACAACATTCAGAGCTTTGTCGATACGAGATCTGTCTTTAGCTCTCATCGAGTCCAGCAGCAACCAACATCGACACGCTGCCTTGGATAGCGTGTCGATCGCTTTCCAGCTAGTCGTGCATTCACGCCATGTTCATTCTCGGGATTCGTACATACAGTTCTACACTCCAGTAGATCTTTCTTTGAACACATATCAACCCAACACAGGTCTTCCTCCACCTGCGTCTCTCTCCCGTTTCGCCTGTCTCGGTGTTTTCCTCAATAGTCTCTTTTGGCGAAAGCTTAGGTGTCGGCTCTTCAGAGCTCCTGATGAACCTCATCCAGGCGCGATTCTGAGTCCTCGTTGACCATTCTCCCGCCGGGCTCCTTTCCGTCACCACGCCGCGGTCGAGGAAATTTCTTTTGCACTCGGTTCACTCCTATTGATTTCGTATAGGCACTCGCACAGCCTTCGTCAACATTCTATCCTCAATGTTTTGACTCTTTCACTCATGGTGGCCTGGGCCCATAACCTGTTGGAATGTAAACCACCGTGAACAAGCGGTGCAGCAGTGTGAATCTCTTTGTTCATTATCTTCTCTAGATGGAATAATTTATATTGACGAAGTGCGGCGGGACGATTCGTAGTGGTGCGCACACCTTCCAACACTGAATAAGAGGTTGGTCCGATTCCGCGGGATCAGGGGAAGAGCATCAAAATCGCTTATATTCCCCCTGAACCTCATCGGGAGCGATCCAAGCATATGACTGGCACATCAAATGTCGTGAGTCATCACAAGTTCCAGACCAAGTCGCGAAGAATTCCTGGTTCAGAAAAAAGCTCGTCACTTTTCTTCAGTGACCACAGCATCGCGTAGCGCTATGAACCTTGCTCGAGTTTCTCTTGGCGAAGAAGAGGGATATATTCGACATAGAAATCCGAGTTGGAACTTGGGACGGTCCGAACAACCGGATCGAGTTGGGCTTGAAAAATCGGGATATACGTATTTGGTCCGAAGAAGCGGTCGGTCCAATCACCAGGTGGTCCCATTAAGCGGGTTGCACTGTAGTGGTTTCGGGATGCCTTCATCACCACGATTAAACGAATTCTCGTCGCATATCCCGAGGAAGAACGAAACAGAAAAACCTGATGGCTCTCGCGATGGGACGGAATTATAATCCTCAATTCAACTCATCTATGAGACTCAACTTTGAATAACTATCACTGAATGCCGGAGGCTCAAATTGACAACTCCTCCGCATTCGCATGAGGGCCCGGCGGAGCTCAGTCACTCAGAAAAATGTTTATTCTATCATGCTCTTTTCTCGATGATTTACTCATCCAGATCTTCTCCCGCCGGAGGGAGTGACAGCTCCAACTCGATCAAAGGACAATCCATTGATGTCGGAATCAAATTCAGATGCATTCCGGTGCATATAATACAGGACGTGCATTTCTCGAAATTTCTCCAGACATCTCTGTGATAGGCTGCTTCATCGATACTCCCATGGATCTCTTTTGAATCGATGGCAGCGAAAACGAGTTTTCGTCCTCGCGTAGACCCATTCCGGTTTTTCAGTTGCATCTTTCGAGAGATCGTCTTCACCGCCACAGGCACAACTGTGAACGATTTCACAGCCTTGTGACGTTGGAGAACCGCTTCAATGTTTCCCGCCTTGATGCCTCGATACTTCTTCAACCAGAAATGAAGCACACAGCATCTATCTGCGGGAGTCAAATTAAAGTCGAGATCGAGATCTTTTGCCGTCTCATCACGATCGATCCTTTCGGACATGATGAACGAGTGACCAAAACCGAGTGTATCAGCCGTCCTCAGAACGCAGGACGCTCCTCAGGAGCCGGAGCCCGACGTATGATTCCGAGGAGAGCCGGACACAATAATGCTGATAGCCCCACTGAAAGGTCGTTCTTATCGGAATGTTTCTGATGAATGTGCCGGCCTCGTTGTTTGTATGGATTCGAAGGTCGAGAGGATTCGATATGGCGGCTTATTTTTTTGGTATCCCGGAGGAGCACGTTTTGGCATGCCTCTGACTGACTCGTTTAAGCCAAGTCTGTGAGTGACAATACCATACCCTTCACCTGAGCCTCAAAACAGTAGACGAACTTATCATTCAAACTCGAAACTGAGTCATCAATTATTTAAAAGCTTTCTCGGAAAATTATGAGGGGGGTTGAAAATCGCTTCGATATGTCATCAAGGGGGTACAAGACCAGGGCAACCAGCTGTCTTGATCTCCCGTAAATTTGCCACCATCCTGCACTTGTCTGGAGGGAATTAGTAGACCAGTCGATGAGTTAGAACGTCTCAAGAGCGGACAAGATTTCCCTCCAAAGAGACGAAGTTCTACGCCCGGGGTTTTTAAAGACGTTTTCACGTCAAAATGATCTGCGAATCTTCCTCATGGTCGATTTATGATTGGATTTTGAATTTTCAGTAGCTTCGGGAACAAGCGTGTCCCCGTCACGATGGCGAGGATCGATGATAGAACTTCAGTCCTGCACCAAGCCATCTTGTATCTGGTAACCCTGTATTGGATGGTAATGATGGCTCATCCATTCTTCGTGTGGTTCCTCTGGAAGTATTGGTTGCTTCGACCGCTTATCGTGAGCTTACATGAGTTTGATATGATTTTATTGGTCTCTGAATTACTGCTCGATTATGTGAGAGTTTAGGATGACCCGGCCCCTAATGGTGAAGGAAATATTTCTTCACGATCTGCCCCCAGATTATGTACGCCCCCTTGACGATCCTCGTTGCATTCTGGTTGATCTTCTTCACGGTTGCTCGCGTGTATATCTTCATTAGCAGAGCGACGATCGGCGCTTCGTTTGACGGAGCATTCACGAAGCTGCAATTGCTCCTCGTTTACTATTTCAGCAAACTATTACACGGTCAGTAATGCTTTCGGGAAGGGGCAGGGAACGTTTGCTGCTGTCTAAGCCTGTCTGATGCCAATCGATCTTCAGCTCGCTCATCCCCCTAATAGATGGCTGTCAGAAGAGGAAAAATTATTGTTCTGGATTGCAGGCATGGAAGTTCATGGAGCCGAGAACTTGCCGGAAGACGGCGGCCTCATAATTGCCCCCCACGCTCCCTGCTTGCCCATCGACGCATTCTTCTTCATCTCCTACAGCAATCTAAAACTGAGACGCCCCGCGGGGGGCTGCGCCGACTTCATTTGGCATAAAAACAATTTCAGTGGACCGACGCTCGAGGTAAATTGAGATAGAGTGTCGGGTGAGTGCTTGAGCTGGAAGCTTCATTGTGATTCATTCCGGCGAGTGATACTCGTCTAGATCGGGCTTACATCCAGCCTAATTATTGAGAAATCGGTGAATTATCCGTACCGGGGTTCTGATCCTGCTTCGAAAACAGCGGCGCTGCTCTACAGAATATCCTTGCCTGGTCCATTCGAACACTATGTATTCGGAGTACGAATGCGCGATTCTCGAGATGAAGAGCAATTATTCTAATTGAAAAATTGTAGCTGTACGGTTTCAGTAGCGAACCCGGGACGTTGATAGATGGTTTGAAACAAAATCGATTGAGGATGGTTCTGCCTGGAGGTGCCTACGAAGCCATGTTCAGCAGAAACTACGAGTGAGTAAAATGATAAGAGCTCAGAGTCTCTCACTTCGCCCTTGGTGTCTCCTACAGTCTATGCGCAGGCCCGGCGAGAGGAGGTTATACCCCGGTTATGCCCCGATACCCCGGGCCTTTTCCCCCAGAGCTCTCGGAGGGGCCCCTAGCTCAGGAAGCCGCCATATGAATTTTCTGCGCCAAGGAACTTCCCACGCGTGTGAATCGAGCTCTAAACAATATTGGATTTCGAGGTCCAGGAATTCGAGTGAATCGTAGTTTTTCCGTCTCCCATTCAAGAGAGATTCCTCGTCAAAACAATTCCGATCTCAGAAGAGTGGAGAACCACGCTAATTTCTCAGCCGTGACCAGAGAGCGAACAACAATCAGGCAAACAAGAACATATTTTGTTCCACTTGACAGTCGTCAGAGGACACTGAGTGGCCCGCGACTGACTTACCCCGAGCCCGGGATTCCTCTCCGCGGCTCTGTCTATGCGACCGCTATGAACCGATGCTTTGAAAAATCCAGCTTCATCGAGGAAGCCTGATAGGGTATGGGACTGGATATAATCGGAGATTCGTCGTTTGTCGGAGGTTTGCGCCCTTCGTCGCACGATTATATGATGAACTCTGAGGAACTTTGCGCTCTTGTTGCGCTTGAACTCACGCTGCTCTCGAGTCGACTCGAGTCCAAGTTCTATAGCATCGCACTCGCAATCGAGGTGGCATTCCTAAGTGATCAGTGAGAGAGGGAGAAGAATGAGAAACTCTTAAACTCTATTTCGGGCATTATTCGACGCAGTCCTCCGTGACTCATTGCTTCAGTCAGAGCTGAACTGGCACTTGCCTTTTTTTTTCGAATTTCTCGTTTCTCAGGTTGGAATGGCGAGCCCGCATCGGATTTGCGAGAGTGGCTAAAGAGACAGGGAAGCCTGTAATCCCGTCGTTCACGACGAACCTCCAACATTCGATGCCTTTATTCGACTTTCCCATATCAGGTATTTGAAGCATGTTTTGCGTAGACTTTAGGGAAGCACATCCACTTCAAAGTAATGTACTCTACAATCAGGAAGAAGAGCCCTTGCAGGTTTCAACATTCTTTCATTTCAGGTTTCATGAGGCGATGGTACGCTGTTTCGAAACGACCGCTAATGGTACCCAAAATCTACCTCCCCGTGAAGATGTGTGTGCATTTCGGCGAGCCTCTTCATTGCAGACGGGATGAAGAGCCGGAGGAATTCGCTCTGAGGGTGAGTCCGACCCAATAGGCTTGCAGTTCGCAAGGACACTTCCGATCTCTCGTCTCTCGTCTCGACTGATACTTCCCCGAATCGCTTCCCACCTAAAGGCCCTCTTCCAGTGCAGGAAAGCGGTGGAAGACCTGCGGGACAGGCTCCAGCCGCCTCAGCGTTCGCTCCTCGCTGCCCTGATGCAAAGACTGATATAGCCAGGAGATGCGCGACTGCAAGTTCGGGCCGCAGCGATTGATCGTGAACTCAGGATCGAATCTCCATCCGCCGAAAACGGCTCAGAGCTCTCCCACCTTGAGTCCTGCGCACTTGGTTCGTGAAGTGGGTGTTCGAACCAATACGAGGTCCCAATCGCAATATTGTTGTGAACTAATTCCGCATTTCGAATAAAACACGAACCCGCGTTACTTAGTGTCGAGGCCTGTCACCGTCACTATTTGTGAAAACGTTCTCCGCTTTCGACTGACTTCCGCGACTCCAAATCCGAAGCCCAGCTTGCATCAGAGTAGGCAATAAGCTGATCCCTCATAGAAGCATCAGTGTACACGACGCCGAGCTCTGGATTCCCTCCAAGGTATCTTGAGTCCCGCTCGACGCTCGTCCAATGCTCCTCCGAACGTGACTTACAAAAGTGAACCAGTCACATTTTTCTCGACTCCACTCACCGAGAACAATGCTCTGCGCCCTTTTCCTCTCGGAATCCATTCCTCGTGCACTTTGCACCCCGGTTTTCAGCAGCTCTCTTCTTGGGGACCGAGTTCTCGCATCTGTTCCCAAGAGGTTTCACAGCGTCAGAACATGTCCGAGCTTCGAACATGAACTCCACCCTTGCTCTTCCGCAACACTCCTTCGACAAGCGCTTCTGGTCCATCTTCAAGCACCCAAACTTTTTCGGGCTGATCCACACAGCCAAGGTTTAACGTCCCGGGTACTGTTATTCACATTGCTTCCGAGGACGGATCCATAGAGCAAATGTACCCAGGAGGATCAAGGCGAAGATCCAGAAGATCCAGGTCAGTAGCGCATCCAGAGAAGAGGGCGGGCCGCCCACGGAATCAAGCTTCGGGGCCTCGAAACGGCTCGAAGGAGGTCTGAAACTCCTTGAAATGTCTTGGCTCAAAGCGGACCACGCTCGCTCTTTCTGTACGGACCCAGCGAGTCCGAAATTTTGGGGAGCTGCTTTTGTGGTCAAGCGGGAATGCAATCTAGACAGGGGAGCACGAGAATTCGAAGTCATGCAGGCCGTCGAACGACGGATCTCTTCCTCTAGTTGACTCGAACTCCCGGAAAGCATCACTCAGGGTATACGTAATGAATCGATCCATTTCGTCGAGGTCAAGGTCCTGGTATTGTGGGGATTGAAGCACGAGGCGTTCGCTAATCCGGAGGCGCCTTCCGTCCGCGCTGCGGCGAGTGTCATGCTCTCGCTGTCACAATCATTGATCCTTGTTAGAACAACGAATGGTATCCCCGCTTGTTGCAGGGATATTCGCACCATGTTTTTCGCGAAAGCGGGCTTCGTTTCGCTTCTGTGGCGCCTCCTGTTGATGAGCGTCAGACGATGCGGCGAGAAACGCCGATCGAAGGAATTGGGGAACATCCGCCGTGCCTCGTAGATGCGGCGGCGCTCCTCCTTGGAACTCCTGCAAAAAGATACACGAAAAGACTGAATGATAGAGAAACACCGAGAAATACTAATAAAGACGATACGATCTCGAAGGTATTCCCCTTAAGAGTTTTCAAAAGTCATCTCGGATTCGACTTTCGTCGCGATCCCGACCTCTTGCTCATGGTCGCGAACTTGTGTGACGAACCCATCGACGAGGACATGGATGCCCAATATCATAAGTGCCGGGGCAGTGTCCTTTCCAAAGAACTTCGGATAACTCTATCTTGCATACACTTCATATACACAGAGCACAGGCGTCGCGAATTCGGAGAAGCCTACCCCGCTTCGTTTCGGGGAGTAAGACTCTTAATGAACATACCTGTGTCATTCCAGGACGAGGCTCGGCTCGGCGGAAAGAAGTCTTACCCAAAGTCCCAAATGATCGAAAGGGAGATGCACCTGCACCCGCCGTCGAAATTGAACTAGTCCGATGGTGTGGAATGTGATGACGAATGAACGACGGATGGCTCGGATTTTACTCAGCCATGTCCTCCGAAATCCACCGTCGGCGATTCAGTGTCGCTGGTATTCTCATTTCATGGGGGATGAGCTCGGTGGAAGCGTCGTTAGTCATCCTCAGACTGAGGCTTTTGCGAGTATAAATCACATTCCTTGATCACATTACAGTGTTCTATCGCGACGCGGGCTGTCCCGTGACTACGGTGGAGAATCCATTCATGAGCTCAGGCCTCGCTCTAAATACGTATGTGTACAGCGATACAAGGATGTGGCTCATAGCGAACTCGACTGAAATTGCAAATGAAGGACATATGCGAGACCCTCGACTATTCAGGCGACCACCCGCCGCCGCGGACGACCGTGAGGAGGAAGTATACTCGCCAGATTCAATATTTCGCGCGTTTCCAAGTATCCTCGGGAACTTCAGGCCGGGCTCTGGGAAATACGGAGAATCTTCAGAAGCTGCGATTAGGCTCCCAGGTCTCGGACGTATCCTGGGAGATGGGTTCTGTCACTAGATACTATTTACCCGAGCCTTCCACCGCAGTCGTATTTCCGCTCTCCTCGGCCGTTCGGCGAGGCAATTTTTTCTTCAGCTCTTCTGCCGAAGATTTTCCTCAACTCCTCTCTCATCCGCAGTCATAATTCCTCTCGGGAATCGTTGATTTCCGCGTCGATTCCGTACTCAGACCATGGGGGTAATCTCCTTCTTGATATATCCTCCAACATATCATCTGGTAATCCATGAGTCGGAGACCGGGGTACCGCTCTAGACTGGAAGTTCCTGCTTCAAGCGTGGAATGTCTGCTAAAGATAAACCACAAGTGAGGGCTGGAGGCTCCCCCCGTGAGGTGTTCCGAGTCCACTTTAACAGCACGGCACCCTACACTCTCGCGTCGAAGGTCCGAGCTTAGAGCGAACAGTCGCATAGATTCATCCACGGAGTCCCGATCGCTATCACACTCCATGAACTAGTCACTCGTGGAGTCGACTTCCGTTCTACGAGCGTTACGGTCCTTTTCTCAGAGCGAGTGACTTCGCTTCTCAGGAGCACAGTTGCACTGCATGTGAGAGGTCCGACAGATTAGCGACCGTGTCATCGTTTGAGGAAGCACCGCGATCGGCACTCGGGTTTCCCCCGTTGTTTTCGCATCAGCAGGGGGTTCCAGGAAAATCCCGATCCACAGGGAGCTTTCTGAGAGAGAAAGCTTCACTTCCTTATGGTTTCAAACGAATCTCATTGTTTGGCAGCTTAAGCCGGCAAGCGTCGAAGTCACTCATGGAACTGCGACGCGTCGCAGTACGTCGCGACGTATCGACCTTATGACGAAGTCGAGCTTCTTCAGATGATAAATCACATTCATCACATTCGGGAAACATGTTCGAGAACTCGTCGTGAGCGAGGTTCCCCTAGTGATCTCCGCTCGAGTTTTTCTTCCGCGAGTTCCTCCGATGACGTCTTCGGATCGATCGGGCTCTGTCTCGGATCATAGATTTCGGAGACAACGAGGAAGACCTCTAGACTCTTGATTTCATGTGTTACAGCGCTCGATGAATTTTTTCCCGTCACCGGGTGCCTCAGGCGGAAGTCCGAATCGCACAACGGGAATGGCGGCTCGTCGCAACGGTCGATTCACGACCGAACATCGCGTGAGAGCGGCGAAGCGACGATTTTCTCCACAGCCTTTGCCCTCGAAAGCTCGCTTCAGAGAAACGGCACTAGGATGCGAAATCCTTCATCCGTCGGAAATAGGAACTATGCTCCGGCTGGACAACGCAGAGGGCTCTCGCAGTTCTCGATCGTATTATGATTTCAGCCCAACTGGAGTCACGATTCTGGATGCGACCAATTCCATCGAGTCGATATCGGAGCTCCTTTAGCCCGGATCGCCTCCAATTCACAATCATCTCTAGAGCGCTCTAGGGGCTGTCGTCGTTCTCGCCCGAGAGTTGCTCCCGTACAGCGAGGATGGTCGTGCGGAGCGTCACTCTGCCGATACAGAAGACATGATTTCGCAGAATTGACGGCGTGGCGCAAGCGAAGGTGCGCGAAGATCCCGATCCGAGTCGACGCCTCATGGCCGCTCCCGAGAGGCAGGAGCTGTCACAACCCAAGTCAGAGTCATAATTTTCGGAGGAGAGACCAGTTGAAGGTCCTCATTGAAAGGCGTTTCCGTTTTTGTCAATCAGAGTCAACGACGACAGGATACTCGTTCTCGACTTCGGACCATAGCCAGCGTTGCCTTCGGAGGCTGGCGAGCGGAAAGCATGGTGCCTGGACCTCTCTCTTCCTTATCGCAGCCGATAAATTGGTCTTTCGACCTCAGCGTCCAAATGCAGCCCATCGTGAGTGATTCTCATCTCCCGATTATCACAAGTAAGAAGAGAGTCCCTAGTTTTACATTCTCGAGCGACGTGTGATCGGCCGAAGGGAGAGCCCATCCTTCAGATAAGGGTCCGATGCACACGGAGCTTTCATACGACCGAGTTTTCAAGCAGGAGTTCTGAGAGTTTGACTCCGTGAATCGCAGTGATACAATTGAAATTGATCGGTAGTAGGAGCTCCATGTACATATACGTCCTCTAGAGTCAAGACGGCTCTGGTAAGCGGGGGGAAACGGTCGACGACCGCTTGTTCACTCGATTTCGAAATCTTCCGCGTTCATGGAATATCTATGTAATGAAGTGATGTAGGGCAGAACGGCAGAGTGTCCCGGCTCTGATTCCTCAGGCCGGCCGAGGCATATATATATATTTTTTTCTTCATGATAATAGATTTATTCACCAGAACAAACATAGTATGGCATTTCGAGCCTGCTGTGGGCTTAGAGCCCGTGTTACAGTCACACGGAAAAGTTGTGCGTTCACACAGTTATGGGTGAATGGGCTTTCGGGGGGGGGAGGGGGAGGGGGCGTCGAGCATGCCGGTGGGGAAACTAGTTGAGTAAGGAGGAAAGGTCTTCGTACGTGGTCTTAGCGAAGTGCCCTTTCAGGGCGGATTTGATGAGTTTCGGGTGACAAACATAGCAGTTATCTAGGTAATTCCTGAGCTCATCAGGGAGACGGTTGTACAGCTTAGTCAGGTTCGGTAGTGGAGATTTCCTGTTACGCGTTTTAGAGATCTTTGAGCAGGTGAGATAGCCGGCGGTTTCTAGTCGAGTGAGATGATCGTGGTCCGGTCTCGGCAAAATCGAAAGTCTAGTACCAAGTCTGAGAAACAGTGACACTGCGTATAGCTGTTTGACATTTAGGATACCCAGCGAGGAGAATATGGGCGCCGCATGAGCGTCGGCCCGAGCATTAACCACCAAGCGGACCGCTTTCTTCTGCAATCTGTAGATTTTTGAGATCAGATAGTCATATGTCCCTCCATGTACTGGGAGCATGTATCTAAGATGAGACTCCACTAACGCAAAGTAAACGGATCTCCTGAGCGATACAGAACAGATACGTCCCATTTGCGAGAGGACAGCGATACCAGATCGGAGTCTAGAGCAGACGCTCTCGGCATGCGATCTAAAACTCAGATCGGCATCCATCTGGAGGCCAAGGAATCGGTGACAGGCTACTTGCTCAATCGTAGGACATAGGCACTGAGGGCTGGCGCGGCAATGAGACGCATGAATACGAATCGGAGAACCCACGGGCTGCCTCCCGAATCGGATGAATTTCGTCTTTGAGGCATTCAAGGTCAGGCCATTCCGCCTCATCCATTCGTTGACTGACGTTATGGCGCGCGAGGCCTGAAGTGATAGCTGATAGGGATCACTGTGCGACAGTAAGAGCGTGGTGTCATCTGCGAATGAGATCACCGTGCCGCCCAGTTCCTCGGAGGGCAGATCGTTGAGGAATAACGAGAAGAGGATGGGGGCCAGGTTTGAACCCTGTGGAACGCCACATTGGATGCATTGTGGAAGGCTGACGACCCCTTGGTGTCTGAAGACTTGTCTGCGGCCACGGAGGAAGGAGCACAGGAGATCGTACGAGGGCCCGTTGAAACCCAGTCTCGAGAGTTTAGCCTGGAGGAGACAATGGTCGACGGAGTCGAAAGCCTTGCTTATATCGCAAAAGATAACGATCGAGCTGAGGTCTTGGTCAGACGCAATGACTAGTCGTTCGATCAGCCTCAGAGCCGCATCCTCACAGCTTCTCCCGTTCCGGAAACCGCCGGAAACGCCGTTGCGACGGTAGCCTCGAGGTTAAATTGATCATCGGTCCATACGATGTCGTTTCCTGACACCCAAGGTAAGTGTATTGAGGGTATGAGAGACATGTCGGTTGTCTTCGCCGCATCGGCACTCCACATCACGCGGTCCCTTGAGCGGATCATGCGCTCGGAGGGGGCAAGCAGCGAGTTAATTCGCAACATGCGGGAAGCTCATCCCCCTGAATAATTGAAGTTAGTCGTAGCCCGTCTGTTCGTCACGGTCTCTGTTTTCTAATGCGAATGTCGCCTCGAAGGCCCTCATTGAATGATAGCAATCCGACCACCTGGAAATAAGGAAGATTTTCTCGAATAATCTGCGTATGAGACGATTAGAAAACTGGAAGGGGGGGCACTCCATCGCTTGCCAGAATTCGAGGGTAGGATTCGTTGCGCGGTCACGAGACCAACGGTATAATTTTCGGACCGATGGCTCCAGTGCCGGGAGGCCACTCTGATCCTAGCCGCCTCGATGAGCATCAGCATGAGCAGACTCACGACCGAATTTACTCGTGGGACTTGGCCGTGTTGGTCCAGGCTGATCTTGTACTATGTCGCGAAAGCTCGAAACATGAGCATCGCCGCGGCCCAAAGAGGGAAAAAGCTGTGAGCATGGCTCGGCGGCCGACTAAAAAATGATCTGCGAATCTTCCGCACGGTCGATATATGATAGGATTTTGAATTTTCAGTAGCTTCGAGAACGAGCGCGTCCCCGTCACAATGGCGAAGATCGATGATAGAACTTCAGTCCTGCACCGAGCCATCTGGTATCTGGTAACCCTGTATTGGATGGTAATGATGGCTCATCCATTCTTCGTGAGGTTCCTCTGGAAGTATTGGTTGCTTCGACCGCTTATCGTGAGCTCTCATGAGTTTGATATGATTTTTTTGGTCTGCGAATTACTGCTCGATTATGTTAGAATTTAGGATGACCCGGCCCCTGATGGTGAAGAAAATATTTCTCCACGCTCTGCCCTCAGATTTGGTACGCCCCCTTGACGATCCACGTTGCATACTGTTTGTTCTTCTTCACGGTTGCTCGCGTGTATATCTTCATTAGCAGAGCGACGATCGGCGCTTCGTTTGACGGAGCATTCGTGAAGCTGCAATTGCTCATCGCTTACTATTTCGGCAAACTGTTACACGGTCAGTAACGCTTCCGGAAAGGGGCAAGGAACGTCTGCTGCTGTCTAAGCCTGTCTGATGCCAATCGATCTTCAGCTCGCTCATACCCCTAATAGATGGCTGTCAGAAGAGGAAAAATTATTGTTCTGGATTGCAGGCATGGAAGTTCATGGAGCCGAGAACTTGCCGGAGGACGGCGGCCTCATAATTGCCCCCCACGCTCCCTGCTTGCCCATCGACATACTCTTCTTCCTCAGCTACAGCAATCTAAAACTGAGACGCCCCGCGGGGGGCTGCGCCGACTCAATTTGGCATAAAAACAATTTCAGCGGACCGACGCTCGAGGTAAATTGAGATAGAGTGTCGGGTGAGTGCTTGAGTTTGAAGCTTCATTGTGGTTCATTCCGGCGAGTGATATTCGTGTAGATCGGGTCGTCATCCAACCTAATTATTGAGAAATCGGTGATTTATCCGTACCAAGGTTCTGATCCTGCTTCGAAAACAGCGGTGCTGCTCTACAGAATATCCTTGCCTGGTCCATTTGAACACTATGTATTCGGAGCACGAATGCGCGATTCTCGAGATGAAGAGCATTATTCTAATTGAAAAATCGTAGCTGTACGGTTTCAGTAGCGAGCCCAAGACGTTGATAGATGGTTTGAAACAAAATCGATTGATGTGGGTTCCGCCTGGAGGTTCCTACGAAGCCATGTTCAGCAGAAACTACGAGTGAGTAAAATGATAAGAGCTGAGAGTCTCTCACTTCGCCCTTGGTGTCTCCTACAGTTTATGCGCAGGCCCGACGAGGAGCGAAGGGGGGGTACCGGATCTTTTTCCCCCGGGCCCAGAGCTCCCGAAGGGGCCCCTAGCTCAGGAAGCTGGCATATAAATCTTCTGCGCCAAGGAACTTCCCACGCGTGTAAATCAAGCTCTATACAATATTGGATTCCGAGGTCCAGGAATTAGAATCGTAGTTTTTTCGTCTCTCGTTCGAGAGACATTCATCGTCAAAACAATTCCGATCTGAGAAGAGTGGAGATCCACGCTAATTTTTCAGCCGCGAGCAGACAGCGAACGGACAACAATCAGACAAACAAGAACATATTTTGCTCCTCTTGACAATCGTCAGAGGACTCCGAGGGGCCCACCACTGACGTACCCCGGGCCCGATATTTCTCTCCGCGGTCCTGTCTATGCGACCGCTATGAACCGATGCTCGGAAAAATCCAGCTTCATCGAGGAAGCCTCCTCTGACTCAATCATTGACCAGTTTCCCGGAAAAATTCCGCTAATCCCGGTTTTCGAGCTTGGAGGCAGTCGATTCGAATGTTCCTCGCGATTGCGATGCTGTTGCTCAGGAAGAAATGCGCTCATGGAGCGGTGAGGGCGTGCTTCTGCAACTCCACGGCACGAGAGCTTGCCCGTGCAGAGCAGTGTATTCATCCGTGAGCTGAATTATGCAAGGATTGATTTGAGGCAGTCCCGGGATCGACGCGAACACTGTTCATTCGAGGAGTCCCTAGTTCAACTGCACTCTCCGGGTCCTCATCTCTTCGAGTTCCTCAACTTCGCATCCCCCAATGGGGTTTGTACTGGGTGAGAGCAACATCGGAGATTCATCGTTTGACGGAGGTTTGCGCCCTTCGTCGCACGATTATATGATGAACTCTGAGGAACTTTGCGTTCTTGTTGCGCTTGAACTCACGCTGCTCTCGAGTCGACTCGAGTCCAAGTTCTATAGCATCGCACTCGCAATCGAAGTGGCATTCCTAAGTGATCAGTGAGAGAGGGAGAAGAATGAGAAACTCTTAAACTCTATTTCGGGCATTATTCGACGCAGTCCTCCGTGACTCATTGCTTCAGTCAGAGCTGAACTGGCACTTTGCCTTTTTTTTTTCAAATTTCTCGTTTCTCAGGTTGGAATGGCGAGCCCGCATCGGATTTGCGAGAGTGGCTAAAGAGACAGGGAAGCCTGTAATCCCGTCGTTCACGACGAACCTCCAACATTCGATGCCTTTATTCGACTTTCCCATATCAGGTATTTGAAGCATGTTTTGCGTAGACTTTAGGGAAGCACATCCACTTCAACGTAATGTACTCTACAATCAGGAAGAAGAGCCCTTGCAGGTTTCAACATTCTTTCATTTCAGGTTTCATGAGGCGATGGTACGCTGTTTCGAAACTACCGTTGATGGTACACAAAATCTACCTCCCCGTGAAGATGTGTGTGCATTTCGGCGAGCCTCTCCACTGCGGACGGAATGAAAAGCCGGAGGAATTCGCTCGGAGGGTGAGTCCGACCCAATAGGCTTGCAGTTCGCAAGGACACTTCCGATCTCTCGTTTCTCGTCTCGACTGATATTTCCCCGGATCGCTCCCCACCTGAAGGCCCTCTTCCAGTGCAAGAAAGCGGTGGAAGACCTGCGAGACAGGCTCCAGCCGCCTCAGCGTTCGCTTCTCGCTGCCCTGATGCAAAGACTAATACAGCCAGGAGATGCGCGACTGCAAGTCCGGGCCGCAGCGATTGATCGTGAACTCAGGAACGAATCTCCATCCGACGAAAACGGCTCAGAGCTCTCCCACCTTGAGTCCTGCGCACTGGATTGGTGAAGTGGGTGTTCGAACCACTACGAGGTCCCAATCGCAATATTGTTGTGAACTAATTTCGCATGTTGAATAAAACACGAACCCGCGTCAGGTAGTGCCAGTACCGTCATCATTTTGTGAAGAAGTTCTCCGCTTTTGACTGACTTCCGCGACGCCGAATCCGAAGCCCAGCTTGCATCAGAGTAGGCAATAAGCTGATCCCTGATAGAAGTATCAGGGATCAGCCATGGGTAGCCAGGGTACCCATCCGAGGGATCTGAAGTCCCGCTCGACGCTCGTCCAATGCTCATCCGAACGTGACTCTCAGAAGTGAGCCAGTCTCATTTTTCTGGACTCCTCTCACCGAGAACAACGTTCTGCGGCCTTTTCCTCTCGAAATCCATTCCTCGTGCTCTTCGCACCCCGGTTCTCAGCAGCTCTCTTCTTGGGGACCGAGTTCTCGCTGATGTTCCTAAGAGGTTTCACAGTGTCAGAACGTCAGAACATGTCCGAGCTTCGAACATGAAGTCCACCCTTGCTCTTCCGCAACACTCCTTCGACAAGCGCTTCTGGTTCATCTTCAACCACCCAGCAGAATTCAAATCTTACGTAGGTCAGATCCAGGTCAGTAGCGCATCGAGAGGCGGGGGCGGGCCGCCCCAGGCATCCAGCTCCAGGGGCCTCGAAATGGCTCGAAGGAGGTCCGAAACACCTTATTCGACTGGAAATCACTCATTTCCGTGGAGAGAAATGTCGAAATTCCTCGAAATGGTGAACAACCGAAGGACCGGTCGGAAAAAAAAATGGAAAAAATATCCGATGGGGATATCGAATCGGGGTCTCTGGTGGAATCGGGGCAGCTCGCCCCGGCATCATGCAGCCACGGTTCGCCTGTGATCCAGGTACAGGCGGAATGGTACCTGAAGGCGTCATAGGGGAACAGAACTTATAACGTCGGACAATCGCGGCT
Organism: Galendromus occidentalis; assembly: GCF_000255335.2. Lineage (NCBI taxonomy): Eukaryota > Metazoa > Arthropoda > Arachnida > Mesostigmata > Phytoseiidae > Galendromus > Galendromus occidentalis. The sequence goes on from NW_003805430.1 coordinate 35,198, forward strand.
AAATTCTCGGATTCCGGGGTAGCTCCCGACATCAGTCCTTGAGGTTCGTGCGGGGGAGGCTCCGATCGAGCCAAATGCACCGATCCCTCCTCCCAACACTACCCTTGCGGGCCGTTAGAGAATTTTCGGGCCCGACGAAAATTGCCAAATACGATGACACCGGTTTGGATCAACGCATGTACGGAATGGGCACGGAGGGATCATAATTGAAAGCTGCCATCTCGATGCTTTTCTGCGTGTACGACAAGGAGAGTCCTTCGATTTGTGAGGTGGGGAGGTTACGTGTCCCCCACTGAAACAAAGGATGCCATGAATCTCATCCTCGACTCCTCAGCAGTCGTCGGGTTCTTCCTCGTTCGACGTCATCGTTTCCTGTAAAGAAAGCACGTTCGAAAGGATTCGGAGCTGGAAAATACGGAAGCCATCCGCCGAGAGAAGTTACACCCGATTTCTGGGCAAAGCTTGGATCCGACTCCGATACTGTCGAGTAGGAGCAATCCCGATCAGAATTCGACCTCGCTCTCCGCCCCGTCTCATTCCACGGGGATTTCGGCCTGAGTTTGACAGACCTGCTCTCCAAGCCCCAGAGAACGCCTCCCACGGGACAAACTCATCGAATAGATAAACTTCGACAACAGAATGACCATTGAAAATCGTTCGTGTCCGGATAAATCTATTGTCTCCACTCAAATCCTCATATCTCCAGTACATCCGCCCTCCGTCTTGCTAACTGCCCCTCGAATCTACTGCTAGACGCTGCGTCGTAAGGTCGCGAAATGCATCGAATTCCGATCGACCAAGGCCGTGGTATCTGGATCCTACCCCCTCAGCCGGGCTCGGAGACATCTTCACGTCGGAAACGGACTCTTCGACGAAGTTTGCGCACCGTTACGCTCCTTTGATCCGTAGCATATGCTCATATTCACAAGCATGCTCATCTGATGAAAGATCTGGCAGGGGGGAATCTAATTGAAGGGGCATGCTCTGATCACCGGCCGCCTCCCGAGCCTCTGATGCTGGGGCCCATTTTGAGTCGCTGATGAGAGGCTCTTAGTTAACGAATAAAGGCGCCTTGAAAACCGCATCCTGAGACTCATAAGACTGAACCAGAGTGGAATTCAGTCTCACTGTTGATTTCCCCCCGAGAACACTACAGCAAGTCAAATCTTTCTCATGGTAAGTCCTTTGCAACACGAAGCACGCCGCGCCGGCTCCCGCGATTGCGAGCTTGCTGTGTGAGGAACCGTCGATGAGTTTAGCCCCGAGCAACGAGCACGAATCGCGGGATTTCGAATGGAGGTGAATAGAGGCATGAGATGATATGTGCTTATCGCCCTAATTCCGACCCAAATACTTCATCACCCATCTCTGATAGTAATCTTAGAAGTCATCTAAGATCTCAATAGACGAGGTGCTCAGAACCTACTATGCTTTGAGAATTCTATGCGTGATCTTCCTGGGCAGTGTCGCTCCATAGAGCGCAGTTTCCGAAGATGTTCGGGACTTCGGGGTGCTTGATCTGATCATCTCTCGGATTACACTAAATCTCAGACTCATCCGAATGGAGAGGGAACATATGACTCCACCTCATTCTCAGGCCAGAAGTTACACTTAGACATTCCAGAGGCCAACCGTCTGTCGAATTCATCGTGAAGATGCGCAGCGAAGCCCTGCCGCAGAGTTACGAGTTACGAGCGAGTTATTCGCAAATGGGCCTCAGAATTTCCTTGTGTGGAAGCAGAGATCATCATTCATGACTACACGACACGCGTTCGCTTGTACCTGTCCACATTAATAAACAAACCGATTCCGCTATCCCCGAACCTCGTTCTCTACCATTTCCCTACCACCGATTAGAGTGAACTATTCGAGGGAAGACTCTTCGCATTGAAAGGGAAGACCCGTCTTCTCGAAGCCGTCTGCGAACTCGGAACCTTCGCGCGCTCTGATGTGGTGCAGAACTCCATCGACTAGAGGAGGAGGGTTTTCCATCGAGGAGGACTCCATCAAGTATTCCGGGGAAGCAGCTGTACAACTTGGATTGGATTTGCTAAAAACTCACCGCTTTTTCGGGAGTGAGGGGTTTCGACGTATCCTCGTTGTGGCAGTTCGTGCCTTATATCTTCCGGCGAACGAGAGACAGCGGCCAATATCACTCATGGCTGACGAAGCAGCGAAACGACGTGTGCTAAGGAAACAGCGAATTCTCGGCAACTCCGAGAATCGTCTGAAACGGATTTTGAACAAAGAAGGTGAGCTCAATAGCGAAAAAAATTATATCATTGGTGAGTTACTCCATACGGCCGCCCCTCAATCAGATGGCTTATGCGAATGACATTCCTTTCGGACGATAGATCTCCGATCAACCTCATGAGGAAATCATCATCGCCATCGGCTGAGATTTCTCTCTGGGAGATCCTCTCTAGCGCGATCTTGTGGGAGACCTTCCTCATTCTTGTCTCGCTCAGAAGATGATTCTAATCCGCAGCGCAAGGAGTTTCCCTGGGAGCGAGCTTGACCAATGTTGAATCGCAGCCGGAGCCTTCCTCGTGGTCGCGGAATGGACTTGAGCTCGACCCGCTTCATCCCGAGCTCGGTACGGCGTTTGCGAATCCCGCCGTAACTCCTCTGTTATCAGATCTCACGAGCAATCTGGACGCATCGATAAGGTCCCAGGACTTCGGATCCGCAGCGTTCTTGGAGCACGCGTCCAATCAGCAAAGCGATCTTTTCGCTCCACGACCCCCATTGGGTATGGCTGATCTCGAAAATGTGAGCGGAGCGAGCAATCCAATGGAGCTACTGTGTCGCTTGGCTGCATCCCTGGATGGAGCCAAATCGGGAGCATCCCAGCAGAAAGTCCTGTATCAAGGTCCATCGTGGCTGGTGGACACTTCGAGTCCTTTACGGGTCCTATTCATCTTGCTTCTGGGAACCACATCAAGGTTTCTCATCCCCTCGCTGCCAATAGATTTCGCTGTGAGTATTCCCTATATTCAGACGCCGGTCATACATATATATTTGACAGCTGTCAGCAACTATTCGACGCACATGACGCCGAGGCATACTCAAGCGAAGACTGTGCCGTCGATGACATCTGTGGATGACGATTTTGAACAGGGCCATCCCGTAACTCTTGCTCATCTCCGCAGATTCTCTTCGGACCGCTGTACATTTTGGAAGTTCTGCTGATTTCGTTGTACTTCGTGTACAAAGCTCCATTCGAACAATCCTCGATGTCAACATTGTACAGTTTACTGTTGCTTTCCGGTATCCATTCCAAAATAGTCAGTACGGCAAAGACGTTATCCGTCTGTATAGAAACCACTCTCCGGGACTTGGTGGTCTACTCTTTCTCTTTCTTCATAGCGCACGCCTTGTGCCACCAACTGAGAGTTTTCGAGGCTCAGATTCCGATGTAAATCCTTAGGCTCCTATATATAGGTAATTGATGGAGACACGCCAAGCCCCCCGCAGCCTATTCAATAAAAGGGAGAGGAGCCATCATGAGTTTCATCTCCAAAAACTCGTTTACACTGCATGAATTATTATTTTCGTTCAACGAGGGCGAAGGATCGATTAAGATGGTCACATTCAGTTTTATTGAAAAACGCTCTGAAGAAGTTTTTCCTCGGGCGGATATCTGATTCGAGCGCTCCGAGCATACGGCAGAGTCTCCTCGTACTGAGGTAATCCCGATGGGCCGACGCGTTCCCCGTCGCGACGGGAAACGTGCACGATAAACGAAATGCGCTACAGCCGACGAGATCGGCTCGAAATGCAGGGTCCTTATCATGAGCAGAGTCTACTGTATGAAAATTAAGGTAAATTGGTGATTGGACTGAACTGAACATTCCATAGAAGAAGACCGACCAAGTCATCGCAAAATTGTGCGGCCTCCAAGTCATGTGTTCCGGCTATCTCGTCTGCCTTCGCTGTTACATGCTTAACCCTACTCATATTTATATGCTCGATAGGGAAAGTACTTCTCACCAAGATGACTTCTCCCAGATTGCGATCCTCACTCGATTGGCCCGAGAGCGAATATACTAGGATATATGAATTACATATGTATTTTAGTTTCTCCTTCAAGTATCGAAAGTTGTCGGGTTTCGGAACGCATAAGTTAAAATACTGGAGTGATGAAATCGTAGTTCGGTGGATCAATGGGTACCGGGGGCGGTTTCTCCGGTATCTGGACCCCCTCCGTATCGAGGAGCCGGAGTTTCATTTCGACATGTAGAAGCATTTCGAGATCTTGCTGAGTCTCCTTCGAAGTCATTCGCTCCCCAAGCAAAGCTCGTATGCCGTCCGTCCAGAAATAGAACACCTGAAACCCGGGAATCGCTGCTCAGACGGGTCAACTCCAAGCTGTCCCTCTCGATCTCTGGGCGTGATGCCCGATATTGGAGATTTTCACCGAATCGAAGTCGAGATGTTTGCTCACCTTTTCGCTAGGTGCAACGAAATTCAGTGCCTCTTGTTCACTTTGCTCTGGCAGCAAGGAGAACGCTAGGGAAGCGGCAGTTTTTGTTTTCCGAGCGTCTTTCATGTGAGGACAATCGCGGGCTGTCGCGAGGGCACGGATTTCTGACACAGCGAATTTGTGCGGCAATTCATCAACACCTGGAAAAAGAATAGAAGCTTATCGGATATCCGCCGACGAAGTTAGTGGGTAGGAGAAAACGATTGGCGAGGCACTCTGTGTCGCCGATTCTGTACTTACTAGGCGGTGCAGCTTTCTCATCCCAATCTCCGTAGTGGAAGATCTTCTGGTTTGCAGACAGTCTACAGTACCAGAATTTATCTTTGATGCGGTGTCCCTTGGCGGAGTACTTCGTGAAGAGGGTTCCTTCAGTCAGCTGTTGCATGCGATGCTGTTGAATGAGGCTCAGTATGTCCGGAGTGAGCATTTCGCGCAGTTGTACGATCGGTATGGCTTTGGTTTCGCACTCCTCTTTGTTGCTTCTTTCCTCGTTCCAAATGTTCATGATTTCTTGATATGGCAGCGTCGCGAGTTTCGATTTGAGTTTCTCGAAATCCGCTGGAAAATGACCGCCGGTAAGTTATAGAGTCGAACGATGGCGCCGGGCCTGGGACTAGCAGGTGGAACTCATCGTCTCCGTCTTGATCCAGGACGCGGACTCACCGGGAGTGGTGCCGTCCGGCGCTTCCATTGCTCTTTCGATCTGGTCTTGCACAACTTGCAGCACTTTCGTGAAATCTTCAGCCGTCGCCCGCATCTCTTTCCACGTTTTGTTGAGGAGCTGAATACAAACGCAGAAAAATTCTTCGAACGGGTACACGTGAGTGAAGAACATGAAGTGGAACGATCGACCCTGATCTCTCGGAGGGTCTCCTATATGCAGGATGTCTTCCGTCAGAAGACGAATCAATCTAATAGACGCTCGAGCGAACGGAACCTCATGCTCGTCCCCCCTGAAAAGCAGAATTTCAATTTCCTCCGAATGTTTGCGATCCGTCCGCGGATAATCTTTAGGGCTTATGATTCCAAGACATCAACTCACCTGACAGAATTTTCAATGACGAATTTAATGTATTGATCGTTGTGATGACGAGCGAAGTAGAGCATATTATCGAGAGCTAAAGCGCCAGGTGGCGATATCAGATCTTCAACTGGATTCGAAGCGCTCTGGAAACCGAGTTTCCGATAGCATTTCGATGCGGACGATTTATTTGATGATCCCTCGGTGGGTCCGAAAGCGATGCGTCGTAATTCCTCCTGGAGAAGTCAGTTTTCAGTACGACGAATTCCAAGGTGAAAAAGAATGATGGGCCCACATCAGTAGAATCTCACGAGGGGGAGTACATAGGGACACTAACTAGTTTCAATTTAGCGTCGGCGTCGTTCGAATCCAATTCTTGTTTTCGGCGTTCATCCTGCATCGAGAAGAGGAGTGTCTGCAGAACGTACAGCTGATGGGCCATTTCCGTGCCCACCATCTGCTGACCTTTTGAAAGTATGTTCGCCAGGATGACCTGGAGGAAACAGCTCATTTTGTCTATGCAGTCCCTTGATGATAAATACAAGACAATATTCCGTATCGCGGGGGGAAAACGAATCGCCGGGACGATGCCCGGGGTACCTTACCTTCCGTATATGCTTCGAGGACAGAGTTGCGTGGAGGCCTCTCCTCTTCGTGTGCTCCGCCTTGATGAACAGTGCATTGATGAGGGCAATAGCACTCTGCTGGATTTCGCTACTGCCGCTCTGGATGTGGGCTATGAGATTGGGGAGAGTAACTTGCTGATCTACGAGATGGTAGCGCGATGAAGAGTTAAGAACTATTGATTCTAGGATGCATAGCGATGCGTGAAGTATCCGAAGATCGGTGGGACTGTTCTGATTGACATTGTTCGCCACCTGTGAGCAAATTTCGATTCTTTAGCATTCCGGAAAGAGCTCAAGCATTGTGGTTCGGGAGAGAATCCGAGGGTTTCCTAAATCCTTACCTTCCCGATGAATTTAGGCTCTACAATGTCCCACAATACGATGCCATGGTCCATCAATTCCACAAAACTCAGGAGTACGAATGCGAGTCTCTCGCCGGTGTGGACCGTCTCTTGAACACTTTTCAGAAGGTATTGATGACCTTGCTTGTTGATGAACTCCAGCGCAAACGTCGGATCCAGAGACAGTCTGTGAAGTTCCTTGAGAACCTCAACAGGGCAATTGTTGCCAGTCGCGTTCAGTGTGTCCAGGATCTTCTGTGTGCGCCGAGCTGGGCTCGCAGTCAATTTGAGGAAGAGGCCATTCTTGATTTCACAGCGATTCTTCTCCGTTATGTACACCGGATTCGTTGGATCGGAGAATTCCAGCGCATAGTTGTCCACCGGATCGCTGATGCACCAGATGGCACAGAGCTCTTGGATGATGCACTTCAAGGGCCGGGTCTGATCCAAGTCTATGAGCTGCGTCGCTTTGTCCAGCATCTCTACCGCTACCTTGACAACGTCCTTCTTGCCCATGGTTCAAATCTGCGACCGGAGATTCTATTGGTCAGTCAGAAACCGGTCTCTTCGGAGACGATTCCTCGATTCCCCCTCAGCCTTTTCCTCGGCTCCTGTGGTACAAGTAGGGATTCATTCATTTGGGGAAAGCTATCTTAGCGATGGGAAAATCATGAGTCAGACAACTGTCTCCAGTAACCCGAATCGCTCCGGACATTCATGCCTAAGAACATGTTCGGATAGAGCGAACGACTCCATCGGGACCGAGTTCATTGCCCTAAACCCCTCCGTAGATCTCCTCTGCGTCCAAAGAACTTCCGGAGGGGATACTCCCAATCGAACAGCGTACCAGACCGTCTGACGAATCGTGAATAGGAAGCTTCTCAAGAAAACTTCTAGAATTAGTTCTCATAACTTCAGGATCTGTCGCTATTGATCGGAGAGAGCAGAAATACCTACTTCGGAAAAGACACATAATACTCACGGGGTGATTAAGAGAACGCAAAAAGTTCGACAATCGGAACGAGAGAGAAATCAGCTGTGCTTGCTGAGCGGCTCCACAATATTCGTTCCCGTGAGGAAAAGCCTCGGACAGAATTCCGGAAATCGTTCGTAAAACATCTGAGAAGCGGGAGCTACATCAAGCCGTAATCATCATCGAGAAATGCCTTTTCAACGCATTTAGTCAGCGAGCTGGTAGACAGGAGCGTTAAGCAAAGAGCAGCCAGTTCTCTGTTCCACACTGTGTGATGGCGGAGCCTCGTCTGGCTGCTCATCGTCTCAGAGAGATGTCTCGCCCTTATGTTTACCTTGATGGATGAATATTTGATCCATCCTCATGCAGGGTACTAGTACTAGCTCAGCCAGCAAGCATGGGATACGCTCACATTGCTCGAGTGCCTTTCTGGGTCTCATCAAACGTCCGAATCGATGCGCGGTTCACGATATGCTCACATTCGGAGCGATACAGCAAAAGGATTGGTGTTGGTTGCGGAGTTTGCGGCCGCATAGTTCTAGCAGGATTCAGAGTCGGCATCCCCTCGGAGCGATGTTTCCGAGTCACATCAGCTCAGACAAACTATGGACCGACTCCAGATTACCTACATGTGTTCAAATTGTTCCAAACTTGAGTCAAACGGATGTGTTTCCATCCATAGGCAAGAGTGCAAGAGGAATGGGTATTTGTATCCGGAGGGACCCCCAAACACACCGAGACTAGATCCAATTACCGGACGTCTCGCTTCGCAACGTATCCCTGTCATGCAAAAATAAGGCTTTTTTTCAGAGGCTCCCTTGGCATCAGTGCTCAGATCATTTATCAATGTGCCGTTAGATGTGGATACTACGGCACTGTTTATGCCACGGCCTCCCGACGACTACGCGTTCAGTGTCAAGATGAGGAAGAATATCATTCGAAGTCTTGTAGGAAGCCGCTTATGATTAGTGGCTCTGTGGCAATATCCAGCGTGGGAGCATGGCTCGTCGAGCAATCCTTATACAAGCACTCAAACACATCAATTGATTGGTCCGTTTTTTGAACCACCTTCCCCGACTCGGTTTCTGCAGAAGACTCAGCATGCCACCGAGTCATGAAGGTGACGGATACCGGGGTCGGAGCTGATTACAGCGAGGCGGCAGACCCCGATACGCGACGAGGGATGATGCTTGGATGTCGCGAGAGGTCAGAATAGTGCGCCGGGAAGCTTCATGTTCGAGGAGTTCGACGGGGAATTTTCATCACCGCGTATAGTGATCCGGAGTCGCTTGCCGAATCAAAGCGGATGCCGGGGTGTGAGCCAGTGCTCACTCAAGGTGCATGCAAGAGATGCGACGAAGGCACCTTGACGCATGCAGCGACGCCTCAGCATGAGCCATCACGGCAATCAAGTTCCTTCCGGACCGGCATGCGGAACGGGTCTCGTTTGCGGATAATCGTGACGATGATTTGAGATATGAAAGAGAATCTCGTGGGACAATTGATCGTCGCGAGAGCGATTCCGAACTCCGTACTCGAGTACTGGGCTGCCCGGTAGGGCGATTTGTTCGCAATGAGCAATGATTCGTCCTCTGCGCATCTATTACGGTCTTCCCGAAGTATACAGGAATCCAGAGATACTTGAAATGAGGAATGCATTCGGAAAGCTCGAAAGATTAAGTTTGCAGGGGTGTCCTCTTCACAGGGAGTTCTTTGACCTTCTGTACGCGATCATACCCGTGGCGCTCGAGCACTCCCTGCTCTATTTTTTATCGAGCAGCTCGCAGAGGGGTGACCCTATAATGCTCAAAAGGAACTGCGAGTGCCAAAGAAGAGGAAACCGAGGAGACGGTACGAGAGCGAAAGGAAAGAATTCATTTACGAAAAACTCATGATAGTGGAGAATTCTACTGGGTTCATGTTCAGAATAGCGACCAGAAAAACCCTAAGGGTTCACGTGGAGGGGGGAGCGGATAGTGTTGGATTTGAAGAGTTCGGGATCATACGCTGGAGGGAAGACATGAAAGGGAAGGGCATCCCATAGACGAGACATGCTGAGTGAAAAGTCGGATCCAGAAAAATGAGTAATACGATTGGCGCGAAGTTGAATGTAATGGGGGTGTTGCTTGGCACTCCACCTGGTCGAGCGGGGACCGAAATAGGGGGAGAAGGGAAGAAGTTTCAGCTGAGGATTTTCCATTGAAGTACTGATCAAACAGACAGAGGTCGGTAATGTCTCGTCGACGAGATAAAGTTTCGTCTTGAAGATGACGTCCAGAATCTTCCGGAGATCGCGATTGAGGTAGGTATGCACGGTGATTCGAACGGAATTGGTTCGGGCTTGGGGGTGGAGTGCTTTTTGAAAGAGTGGGATTTGCCTAGAACACTGGCCGAATTCGGAGTTTCTCACCGGTAGCGTATCAGGGCGGACCTCTGAGGCGGAGGGAAACGAAGAGGATATGATATCGTGTCAGGCGTCTTCGCATCCGTTCGGGTATAGGCGGAATGAATGAGTAATGCTTGGATTCATATCGCCTATCTATTATTAAAGTCATCTCCAGGATGCCATAGGTACACTTGTATTCCTCCGAATAATCCTCCGTCGAGCACTCGTGTAGTCTGACGCATTTGATGCCAGAGATCGGGATCGTATATCAATAACAATCATCACGGAAACTTCCATTCGCACAGTGCGAGGATCGAGTACGGCATTCCACGACCGTTTCTGATAGCAAGTTCTTCTGTGTCTTCACGAGACGCAAAGAGATTCTCTCTCACGGAGCACGTGGTCGGGGCTTATCGATTCCTATCGAGAAACTTTATCGCTTCCAGAACTTCTTCACGAATTCCTTGAAAGGCGGGATAGGTTTCAACAAGCCTCTCCTTGACAATGCGCGGACGGTGAAACCGGTGACCGTTATAGACGTCAGGTATCGAATGGGAGTGATGAGCTGCGGTGGAAAGAAGCGTGACTTTCTACCGTGACTTTGACGAATAATTCCATTGTTCATGCTCTCAGTATTGTCTGGATTGCCCTCACCTTGTATCCAGCGTATCCCATGGCAGTGTGACTGACGGCTGAGTCCTTCAGAGAAGCAAGGTATTCTTGCGGTACCCCGACGAACTCCATCAGCGGTATGGGGCTTATACCCCTTGAAAGAAGCGATGCCGTTTTTGAGGCGAGCTAGGGAATTGAAGTTCGGCCCGAACGAATAAAGAGTGGCATAATACTCACATTTTCGAAAGGTAGTAGAAACACATAAAATATCCAGCCGAAGTCGTGATGTGTACGGGGAGCATGACATACCAATATCGACTGAAATCTCTCTTGAACCTGCGAGGAGAATCGTCCGATAGGCGGTTCATAGGAAACGGTAAATCCGTCTTATCGACTCGATCGACTGTGGCCGACTACCTTTGGAAGAGCGTCAACTTCTCTGTTCCTTCAGGGGGTTTGTTGGCTGCTGATGAGGCTTCGGCACGGTCCGGAATGAAATTTATTCTATGCGATACCGGCAGCATGTGTCGCTGCAGCTGATAACCTGGGTGCGGCACTATTGTTAAGAGCGACCTCAATGAGTCGAGCTGAGACTCTCGGAGTGTTCTCTGAGCTGCCAGATCTGAAATTCCATCCTCGGCTTCTGAGAGATCATTGATACGGTCTCTAACCCACCCTTCACTGGTTTAGCGAGTCTGCTCAGCAGAATCTGTGTTCGCATCATCCCGATACTTTGCCACATGATGCGACGTATCTCTGACAGATTTTCTAGAAATGAGACTAGGGAATTCGACGTTCGAGGCAGGACGCCGAGAACGCACGTCGTCTGGCGACCGTCCCTTGTTTACCATCAATGCCCACGTGGCGAGAGTTTCCCCCTCTCCCTGCAGATGGGTTACCCTAAGCTTGACACATAGCTTGGCCTTGGTGAGAACTATTGTTTGCACTCGATGGAGCTATGCTCGAGTTTTCTTTTTTGCTCCATTCTTCCTGCAATTTGCCGCTGCCCCGTTTACCCGGAGGCGGCTTGCTGCCTTGGCATTGGGCACCTTCGAACAACTTCGACTTTCAAAGCAGAGAGGATGCTTCAGCGAAGGGGCGCGACTTGAGCTCACCACTCTGCGAATCGTTCTGGGCGGAGACTCAAACTCTCATCATGCTCAGTCTGAAGAGTAGCCGATTCGGAGGAGAATGCTCCAGAACGAATTCTCATGTTTTATGAGAAGGTGGTCTGCGTAGAAATTTTGCTAGATATTCGTCAGCCTGATATCCTTCCTAACGGCAAAGCGGGATAAATTCTGGAGCGTTCAGCGGTCCCCAAAACATATGCGCTCGGAGCATGGCCTCGCAACGGGCTTAGTGGCTGCGCGAACGATGAGCGGACCATCACCGATGGAATGATTTCTCGATGAGTTCAGGGATAAAGATGGTCCTATGTCTCACCCAATGAGAGCATCAACGATCGATCTCAGGGACTCGTTACCCCGGAGAGCTCAGACGGGTCAAATCTTTCAGCGACAGATCATATCAGAGGACGAGCAGAAGTCATGCTCCATAACGAATAACGCTTCATGCCACGTCGAACGATCCATTGGGTACATGAGCCATAGCAAGAGTCTAAGGGAGAGTTGATGGGTGGGCTCTGCGGCCTGCGGAAATCGATTCGACGGTCCGGCCGAGCCGTCGGCGTCGTTCCACTTCTGCCTGGGTGCTCTCAAGAGCTCTCGACTCATGGACTGCGCTTTCGTTTTCCCCCGTATTCATCCTGTTCACTCCACTTTACATTTTATTGGATCACCACGACGTCCGATTCCGAGCTCCGGCGTTCCTCCTCGCTCACGCCAGACTATCTGATGCTCTCGGATCGGAAATTCAATCAGGTTGTGCAAACCCTGTGACTCTGTGATGCCAAAGCGTGATGGCTCAATCTCGAATCGACATTCTCTGAAGCCCCTGGACTAGATTCGAGGCTGAGCATCCGAGAGAGGGGAAGTCCGACGAGGAGAAGCCAAACATGCGTCCGACAGCCGTTAGACTCGCGTTTTGATTATCCGACTCAGATCATGTGAATTATGCGGGATTCCGGCACGATCCCGTGAACCGAGATGTGCAATCCGAGAGCGAGCTAAGAGGAGCGTTCTAGCTCTTGGAGAAGTTTCATCTGTCTGGGAGCCCTAGATTCTCTCCAGAAACCTCGGGAATAGAGACTCGAAGCTGCGATGAGCTGGTACTTTCGGAAAAATTTCACGGAAGCCGCCAGTAGAATTGCTGACCTGGCCGGGCATATGATCGGGAAGAGACTGCTGAGTTCGAATCGGGCGCATCACCCGCCGTGCGGGGAATATCGAACCATTTATTTATACGCAATATAGTCGTATAATTATATTATACAATCTGGTTAGGAGACTCGAAGAGTGCGCCTGGACTGACTGAGAGCGAGAAAAGGACCGGAGCTCGATGTCACAGATCCCATCGGTCTCACAGCAGTACCCTAGTCACAATCAGCCTGGCGACGGTCGCCAAGCTGAGCATGCAGGTCAAACCAGCTGGCATGAATTTCCCCGAGTTGGCAAACCGATAACCCATGAGAATACTCAATACACTGGAGACGAATAGCAGAATATGGATCTTCGTAGGGTCCTCGCTGATTTGCTTGGCACCGTAGGCAGCAAGTGATCCAAACGTAAGACCTGTAGGTATCGGATTTCGTCAGTCATCAGTGCGCTTCCATAGACTACTAAAAACTCCGATTCATGCCTGATCGATCGCCGATAATTTTGAAAACAATTCACTCTCATTATTCCGGATACGTATAATCATAATTTCATCATATCGTATCATAAAATACCGAGTGCTGTTCTCTGGACCCACCTGCACACAATGACATAACACTCCCGGCCTTGAGATAGCCCATCAATCCGCCGAGGCTGATTGCGGCGGCATAAGCGTAACCGAAGAAGTCCATGTCGATCTCTTGAGCTTTTCGAGTTCCCAGTCGAGAATATCAATTCCTGAAATTCGGTGCGATAAGATCGCAATGTCTCACGGCGACACCAGACCCGAAACTCCCGGCAACTCGTACCTATCCGTACTCCGTCGACGCGAACTTCGTGATTCGTAGCTTTCCTTTTTCCTCGTATGACAACAATCACCGGATTTCACTCGATACAGTGAGAGGGAAACGACGACACAACAAACACCGCTGTGTGGATGGAGACCCTCTCGACGGAGCTGAAAGCGCTGCCGGCGTTCCCTTACCCGTGATGACGATTGTGTGTCCGCTCGCGCCCGTGTAGAGAAAAAGGCCGCGGTCAACAATGTTTTTCAAGAGCTTCAGGAAAAAACTGGAGTTGTCCGTACATGGTTTCTACATCGAATACAGCAGTCCGATAATTCGAATGTTCTGAGTTCGAGCAGATGATGCGAGAACAGCCGGGAGCTCACCCAGAGAGAGCAGGTGGATGGACGAATTCGCCCTGTCGCGCTCGATACGGTGCGACTCGCGCATATGCCTATCGTTTCCCAGAGAAATGAGGGTGATGAGCTCTCGCGTCTAATTCGAACTCGAGAGGAATGATCCGGAAGTATCACTCGAGCAGTGGGAGCGACATCGCAACGAATCAATGATATTCATCGGCCAGGTGTTGAGTATAGTGCATAGACCAGCGATCCACCGTGAATTTAGTGTATCTGGAACCCACGAAGCATCGGCTCCCGCTCATTCTTTGGTCCGCTCCGATTCCTCCCGCATTCTGAGCGCTGCTGCTCACTCAGCGGCCTTGTGATGTGATCTTGACGTCCAGCACGGAAGCTGCTGGGTTTCATCCCACTGGCGACTTCCGAGCCACTCGGTGCTGGAGCTCATGTTTTCGTCAGGGAACGCTGCTGGTATCGACAATGACGACGAGCAATACTGGTGTGCTGAAGCCTAAATTGTCCTCGAGCCGTGCGACAGCGTGAACAGGAATGGAGGCCGAAATTGATCCTGCCGCTACCGCCTGCTCTATCGGAGAGGAAATTCCCAACGGTTTCTGCAATACTGAACACCCGAGAGGATTACTCAGGCGTAACATAAGTCCTGGAAACTGTAGGACTGCGCAGTTTGTGGTAGCCAGAAACTTCGATGCAGGGAGTAATCAATATGAGTCACTGAGGGGAGCGATTTATATTCGTTCCACGAAAACATTTATGCTCCCAATGCTCCCGGTATCTGAACGGAGGAGCTCGACGAAATGAGCATCCTCAGGAAGTATCGGGATCGATGCGAGAGATGAAATGGGCATCATCTTCGTGGGACAGACAGGGCTTCATCGTGGTTCTCTATATCGGAGAGAATACTGTAATACAATTCACGAGCATGTCTGGTTCAGCTACACGGGAACCTCTCATCTCGACCCCTCGGGAACCGACTCCAGAGGTCACGGAACCTCGTTTCCTAAAACGAGTTCTCGGAGACCACCCGAGTACGCGAAACCGCCTGGTCTACCCTCTGACCGGCGAGAAGCGATTCGTCGAAGAGATCCGCCAAAAGTTCAACCTCGAGGAGACAGCCGCGTACAGGAATTTCATGGACAAGAAAAAGGAGGAAGTCGATAATGCGAGCCCGGACTTCTACAACTCGCCAGCCATGACCAATGCCGCGTGGAAGAGACCCGACCGGACGAACAGACACGTGGTGGTCAAGTTCTCAACCCATGGCTACCACCATGTAATTTGCCAAACGGACCTGTACCACGACCCATTGGAGACTTGATTCTGTAAATATTGCGAAGCACCTTGTGATCTGTACCACGCCCAATCTTGTACATATCCCCAATCCCTTATCGAAAAGCTCAAGAAGGCTCTCCTGTGATGCGATCCCACTGTACAATTATGTACCTCTTACTTAGGTAAAATATTACACGAACTGTGTGAATAAAAGATCATTGAGGAACCTCGTTTCTATTCACTTTTCGGGGATTCACAAGACATAGAATATGATAGCAACAGCACCAGAGCATCAGACTATACCCAATAAACTTCATTGAAGCGGAGCACGTAATATATACGGGTACTGAATTAAGGGAAAGGGAACTAAGACTGCGTGGGAGTCTAGCTAAGCGTAGTGACAACGAGCACGGGAAAGGCAGATTTCAACAGTTTCCCCTGGTTCTGGGGTGGGACCTGGATCGGACACCGACAACTCATCGCCGACCAACTCATCGCCGAAATCTCAACGCCGACTTCTCAACGCCGGATAGCTCGACGCCGAGACAACTCAACGCCGGGAAAACTCATCGCCGGACAAGCTGACCCCGGGACAACATAACGCCGGACAATTGATCGCCGGTCAACTCAACGCCGAGAACCTGTCGGGTCCGGTCAAGTCAACGCCGTGAACCTGTCGCTAACTCGATCCCAGTTCAGGAGGCACACTGCTTGAAAATGATGCGTCCAGATGATTTGCTTTCCCAAGTACACAGCTTGACGATAGGTATTTCCAGACAATCAACGACTTCTACACGTTTACGGTAGTCGAATACTTACGCGGGTGCGCGAAGATTTTTCTCATGAAACCTTGAATGATTGCGTGCATATCGGAAAAAGCTCGATAAAAAGTACCTAAAAGTGGACGTGGTCGATGATCACTACCGAGGTTCTGGCCGTCCTATCAGATTCTACGCTTAAGACTGGTCAAGAGGTCTTGAGAGAATAAAATGACATAAATATGACGGAGCAGGACCGCATCATCTGATTTGAACTGAACGCATCATACTCGCGCAAAGAACATTCGGAGCAGGCTAAGTACCGGCGTTGAGTTGACCGGCGACCAATTGTCCGGCGCTAGGTTGTCCCGGCGCACAGTGGGGCCAAATCGGATTTTAGGTGGACAAAAGTCCATGGAAATTCATCCCGGAATTTCGAAATGTTAGTGAGACTCTGAACGTCGCGAGGGAACCATGATTACCGCTTTTTCCGGATCCCCCAGCCACCCTGAATGAAATTGAATTTTTTTTTCGACGACAATTTCATGAACTTTCCCCCCCCTTCCCAATCGGTGATGCTCGGAAATGAAGATATTTAGCGCCCTCGAATCGAGGGAAAACTATTTTCTGCGCTCAGTTCCCGTTCCGATCTCGCAATCCCACATGATTCCGGTCAAGTCAGCCGATTCTGGACTTGCTGGGAAGACTTTTTCGCCGAGACGAAAAAGTTCGGAAATTCGTTAAATTCTCGATGTCAGAAATGCAGTGTCCCCACGTGTCCCCCCTCAGATTTATCTCTTTCTGAGGAGTATCAGATCTCTACTCGCCGCAAAGAAAATATTGAGCCGCGAAACCCAGCGGTACTCGAATACTGTCTGTCCAAAGTTGGGATCTGATCTCGTAGATCGGGACCATTCTCATGTAGTTTTCCGAATCAGCGTCGGAGACGATCTCAAACCCATATCCACCAAGATCTTCAGATCCTCTTGTAGTCTCTATGCGGAGATTCCCACGGAAAAAAGAGACACTCCGATTCCGGATCCAGAGGTGCGATGCTTACTCGACTACTACTCATCAACGGAAGATGTTAAATCGATGGAAGACGACGATGCTGAACACCCAGAACCAGAAGGAAGACAGAAGGGGAATCAGAGGGCTCTGAGCCTCGCTCTGAGGTAGCTTCCGCTGGCTCGAGCGATTGTTCAGCTGTCGATGAATGAGTTTTATGGAGTTGAAGGAATCCGAGTAGAATGAAAAAAGAACTCCGTCCCCAATTATTCCTATCACATGTTTTTTTCTCATACCAGGAGCTCATCCCGCTCCTTGAGGTGTTGGAATTGCTTTCAGCAGTCTTCCTTCGCTCCATTCCAGACCCCTAAAACCTCAGAAAGCTGAAAAATGTTATGGAACGTTTCGACCACCCAAAATCCGATTTGGCCCCACTGTGCGGCGTCAGCTTGTCCGGCGATGAGTCGTCTCGGCGTTGAGTTGACTCGACGTTGAGTTGTCCCGGCGTTGAGCTATCCGGCGTTGAGAAGTCGGCGTTGAGTTTTCGGCGATGAGTTGGTCGGCGATGAAGTGTCCTGTACCACCTGGATCACTACTTGATGTGATCTCCGGTGGTAGAAGCTCACAGGAGCCGGGCGTCACAGGAACGACAAAACGCGGATTCTCAGCGCGAATCGACCGAAGTCTTCTAGGACACGAGATAGTGCTCCGGAGACCGATTTCCGTGGAATCTGGAATCATCGCCAGTCGGAGAGATTTCATGGGGCGGAGTCGACAAAGGATGAGTGAACGAGACGATTGACTATGATCTACTATATGGAGTCTATAGTTCTATTGGACCTGAACAGTGGAAATGCCGTTCCGCTGCCGAGGGACCGCCTCGATTAGATGAGATCCCAGGCTAAGATCATCAAAATCATTGTCCTGGTAGTATGAAGAGTGTACATAAAAAGGACAGATTCCATTTTCTTGAAACTTAAAGCACCATAGAATCCTACGGGGGTCCCCGGAAAGATGACTCGCGAGAAGGAACACCGCTCCAGCGTGGCTCACCGAGTTCACAGTTCACCTCTCTCCAGATGAACGGGTTAGACTCAGCAGACGACGCCGAAGCCAGCGACCATGTCGAGTTCAATACAACAACACAGAGCACAAAGAGACGGCGACGACGATCACTCTGGAAAACAGAGCTCTCCAGGGGTCGCTCAGCCTGCGGCGCCCAGAGCTGTTTTTCCGAGAGCGGGTACGATTCGCGTGGCTTGGACGCCATGGGAGCTCGAAGCCCCCGCAGCTGCGGGGGAAGTCGGAAGAGCTCGTGTTTCTAGTACGTGCTGGTGTTGGTAGTGATTCACGGCGTGTGAGTTCGTCCGTGTGTTCTTCTGCTGGTTGGGAGTGCTAGCGCATAGCCACGGCGGCAACCACAGCCGTCTAGGTGCCGACGTCGGTGTCGGTTGTGTTCATCGTTCGGAGTGCAGTGCGGCTCTCTCGAGCCGGATCAGCTGTTGGCGGAGGAAGGATCTCCTTTTTGCGGAGGGAGCCCTATGAGGGTTGCCTGCTGAATTCTGAGCTCGCGTATCATCATACGGATGAACGATTGACAGTCTGTCCACCAGTGATCAACCATTATGAAGGAAAAACCGAACTCGACCAGAACATACGACGAGGAGGGTTTCCGCCGCCGCGCGGCATGTCTCTGCGTTCGAACTGCGGATGAAACAGAGGTTCGTCGATCCGTTCCTGATTTTCCCGCTTGCTTGCCCGCCTGCCCGTCAACCTTGCCCACCGTGTGCGGCCTAGACAAAATATAAGTAGCTCTACGAGTCATCCAGACTATTTGAAAAACACGGTTTGACCGGTGCAAAATTTAGAGACACTCGAGGGCGTCGTACTGTCGTACGGAGAGCTCTTCGCTTCAATGACACTCAAACCGGTTGAGGCTGGTTCTCTCCGAACGTTCACGATCAGAACACTTCGTCGTTGCTTCTGGTCCGTGTTCATGAAGTGTCTCACTCTCGATGGAGTCGTCACAGACAGCGAAGATCATCGCATTCAGCCATCGAACGATTGGATGAAATGTAACGGATAGTTCGCGGATCGATTCGATCACGAGTGGCGGTCAAGGGATTCCCCGAATGGCTCTCCAAATCGCGCACGAATCCGGGAAGGAAATCGGACCCAGCTTTGGCGGCATTCGAGTCGAATTGATGGGAATTCGCCTAGGCCCCTGACTCCTCTCCCGGTGAAAAAACCAGCTGGAGCGATCCCTGAACAACACTTCGACTTACTTGCTCTAGGATAGAGTATGAGAATCTCCTTGATAAATGAGTGGATGATTGTGACGCATCGTATCACACCATTGGAGCCGCCTCCGGTTTGTCGAAGCGGCGGCTGGAGTTTTCACGAGATCCGACTCCAGATCCCTCCTCAGTCAGAAGAGCCAACTCGATTAACGGAGGTGCTCTATCCGCTCTCCTAGACAATGATGGGCCCCGCTTTGAAAAATAGATAGACATATTCGGAAACTCGAGTCCGCCAATCGTGGGGTTCTCTCGTGACATGCAACGCTGGGCTCGTAATAAAGCGAGCGCTAGGAGATCCGCTCAGATACCACGGATTGATCCCCCGACCGCCGAACGCCTGGCGCGTCTTATTCTCTCCCTTTGCGCGAACTCCGCATCCTTGAGAGACACTGCTCGAACGAAGGACAGCCCTCCGGAGGAGTTCTCGTCTGTTCCTGTTGTTTCGTCTGTCGAGGGTTATCGCGAGGTTTCCCGCAGCGAAGAGTTCGACTTGCGCTGGCGGCAGGGCTCGCAGCTTCGAGCCTCGACAGACCCGGCTACGATGGCTCCCTGATACTGTCCTGATAGCTGGGCGGAGGGGACATGAAACATGGACCGTAGGGCTCACTCCGGAAACCTTGGTCGGATCACATAACACAGTTAGATACCAGATCTGGGTTCGACCTGCGCTACCGATTCCTGCGCCTGACGACACGAGTCCTCTCTGTCCGTCCGCTCTAATCCTCGATCGAGGGCCATGCATCATAGATGAACGGTCACCGCATCCACGTTTTGGGTCCAGCATCCGTAATTTCTTTCGTTCAGAGATCAGCGGAATTACAAACGATCGCGATCCTGGTGGTACCAGGATGGCTATTATTGACGATCCGATGTTTCATGTATCGTCTGATCCGGGAACTTCAGAATCTAAACTTGAGGGTTGGAGCTGTTGTACCGCGATGTCTAGCGGATGTGTTTTATGGTAGCGCACAACTCCGTCAGGGTGTACTCTGGAAAAGCAGAGGCCCGTCGTAAGCCAAATGCCTCGTACCTCTATTGTCCGAGGCTATGGCTATGGTCGAGCGGATCTCCGACCAGAATCCTATTTCCTGCGTTCCTCGAAACATGGACATCCTTTCTCGGAATCAAATCTCTCGAATCCCTTGCCGCGCCTTGAGACATTCTGTTCGCTTTCAGATTCTTCTGGTTTCTTCCTCGTCGTCGCCAGACCGATTCATCGTACCCGGTGGAGGTCTAGAGCCCGAGGAGGACGCACCAGCTGCTGCCATCCGTGAGGTGATGGAGGAGGCGGGCGTTAAGGGCACATTAGGAAGATGTCTCGGCGTCTTTGAGGTGAGTCCTAATCGTCAAAGGATTACGATCAGGGCTCCATTGTTCCCTTCATTTCGATAGCCAGCGTTCTATCAGTGCCTTCCCGCCCCGCTGCAATTATCGGTCGATCCCTCACGTATATGCATCTCTCTCCGGTTCCCCTTAGAATCTGGAACGGCGCCACCGGACGCAGGTGTTCGTGCTACAGGTCGAGGATCTCCTTGAAGAATGGGACGATTCGAAGAGCATCGGTAAGCGCCGGCATGAGGAGAGCGATAATTATCAGCGTGCAGGTGTCAATCAGCTCCGACCCGAATAATCCGTGGACATCGATTCGAGGGCGATGTTTAGACGATGTCTTTCTTCGACCTCAGTCGTTACATGTATCTGAGTATGTATACGAGGCCTACCTGAGCCAGCGGTTGGCACTCGGCCAGAGCCGGCGTGGCGCCCCCCTTCGGCTATTAATACATGAAGCTCATGTTCGTCCTCGGAATACGCTGGACTCCGCTCTGAAGATGTATCGGCTCATCGGGTCGTCCGTTGACTCGGATCCCCCTCAGTACGTCCTAATCCAAGATTTGCATTCTTCCGGGCTCTACCTGATTGGATTGGCCGCTGAAGCGAGGCGGAATGATTTGGTTCCGAGCTCCGACGCATTCCGTAGAAGCGGGGTACAAGATATTCTGTGGAGAACTCAGGGCAGAGGCGTGGGCACACCTCCCTCTCGAGAAACCTTTCAGATTCCCTCTCTCCCCCTTGTTCGCCGCCTTGTCTGAGAATTTAATCCTCGGTTTCCAGTCCACTCGGGAAAATGCCGAATCTTATCTCACTCAGGCCGGGGCTGATGGATTTCCGGTCCCCAAAACATCGACACGATTGGGCCTATCACATGGGTAGGGAGGATTAGCGACAGAAATCCTATGGAGCTGGCTCTTCGAGGAATTCAGGTGCTGCCCCTTGAATTCTCGCGGATCAATTCCATTTTCGGAGAAGAGCAAGAGTCAAAGATTCTGTCTGGCTAGCCCCCTAACGAAGAGATATATCGATCACAGCTCCGATCGGACCGGCTCTGGAGGTGCATTGCCGTCAGATGGCGATCGGGAGCCCTCGATCTCTCCTCGATGCACAGACGGAGGTCAAGGCTCCGGTATTACGTGTTCGAGAAAAATCAGGGAGACGATTTCGGAACAGGTCTCGCTAACCGAAACTCTGTTTCCAGGGCGCAAGCGTAAATGGTTCACCGTTCCTAACGCTCTTGAGGAACTCACCGTGTCCAAACCAGTCCAGTGCAACTACGTGGAACTATTGCGGAAGAAGGACAATAAGAGTGGAGACGGAGATTCGGGGAGCGGAGGAAACGTCGCAGTCAAGTAGAGTCAGACTCGTGTCCGAAATCAACATATTTCGGATCTTGCGCATCTTCTATTATGTCATTGTCGGCGAACGTCGCTTCTTCAGCGAGATCGACAAAGTCTGTTGCCGGATGGATAGTCACCGGGGAAACGTTGCGAGGGTTCCGGGAAGTCTTTGTCGGATTCGAATTCGATGGAACCGAGGATCGCCTACGCTCTCGGTCCTCAGTCCCTCGTCTCTTGTTGACTCCGAATCGCTCCCATGAGTGTACGAGCAATGAATGGTAATTGTCATTCGGTAGTCACAGACGAGGGAAGATTTTCTAGGAGCTCGGAAGACTTCCGTCGGCTCAGGAGGTGTTCCTCACGGTCTCCTCTTCCAAGCAGCGTGCTCCGCCTGGGAAGAGAATGAGAAAATGATTTCGTTCGGGCACCGGAGGGCAGCGAGTTCCCATCAGGAACAAGGCATGATTGTAAATTCGCTCATATAGAGCACCTCACGACCCGGCTCTGAATATTTCAGGCATTGCACTAACAAAAGGATGACTTGGAAGATTCCATATAAAATAAACAGGCGTCGATTTGTTTACAAGCTGGCCACATCCTAAGAAATCCGAGAAAGAAGATTCGAGTCTTGGCTTGCGGTAGTCTCCGGGAGGCCATCATCGCTAGGAGCAGCGGTCTCACTGTAGCTGAAGAAAATTTCTCTGCGGTTTCGAGTCGCGATACGGACCCTGATGATGAAAGGAAGTGTCTCCGTGTGCGAAATTCCCCAAGTCCGTCGTTGAGAACAAGCTTAAGCGTGCTTCCGAACCCGAAGTCTCTCTGGAGAAGAAGATGAAGGAGGCTCGAATATCTAAAGGGAGGTGCCCATTACTATGAGGGAGGAGATGGAGAATGGGCCAGAAGAAGTGTCGATCGAATGTTTTTCGAGCATTTACCCCGAGCGAGCTCGCGCCGAGGACCTTCATTCTCAGCCGATCATAAGCCAATTCCCCACGATTCCAGAGTATTCGGAGCTCAGCAAACCAATAGAATTCCCTCACTTTGAAACTCGCACACCGGTGCGATATCCGCTCGCTGGCTAACATTGAAATCTTCCTGGTCTCTCGTGAGGTCGAGGAACCCTGAATAGGGAGACGCCGCCACTTGCCTGAGGCATGAAGCTTCGATGACAAATCGAAGCCTCAACTCAAGAGCGGTCCAATCTGCGCCAGCGGGAGTTTATCGAATTTGTTCGGACTCGGAGAAACGGAGCTGTGAAGTGAGAAATCGTCTACCAGAGATCTTCCGCCTCCATGAGGAGCTCAGGATTGATGGCGATCGCTCTCCGACGTATCGAAGCGATCCCTGGCTGATTGTTTGAAGACATCGGATCTGGTTACGATGTACTGAGTACTGGAGCGAAGGAGTTTATTTCCAGGCATCCGCAGAACGGTGAACATGGGCTGCGCTGACCCCCAGTCGAAGTAAGCGGGAGTTGACCCCAAATCTGGTCGAAGTTTTCGCGGGAAAGGGGAGCAGTCGGAGGTGACGGGGCACAGGGCAAGCCTGCATGCCGTGCGGGGATAGCGCTTCTGCTATGCCAAAACTCGACCGCTCAAAATTTCTGGTTTCTGTTCCGAGAACAAGCCTTCCAGACCTGCGATCGAGCCCTACCCCAACTGCTCTCATCCAGATACTGAGTGAGAGTGTCCTGAAGGTGACGCATGATTTGAGCGCTCAAATTGATTTGCACTCCAACTACATAGCACAGAATCGCTGAGGATTCTCGATACGGTTTCAGCTGAATCCCGCTCGAATTCTCAGCACGGATCATCGACATCACCGTTTTCCCTCACCCATCGGCAGATTCTGTTTTTTAATGTGATTTCACCGGCGTTTTCCTTGTAGGCATTCCTCATAGGCTGAACATACGTGCAGTCGCCAAACTCAGCTTGCGTATAAGCGCACGATCAAGCGCTATATTTAGTTTACGAAAGTACGCCGTACAATGCGTAAAAGCCGAATTTCATCTTTGCTTCGAAGAGCTTGTGCGCCCTCCTGGTTTTTCGCCGTCTCTGTGGAACAAAAGCTCGGGTTATGGCGTCTCCGACGCCGGAAAGATCTCACGATTGGGGCAGATCAGTGTGGAATTTTCTTGAGACAAACTAGATAGCCGTCAAACTCGTTACACGGGTGTAGGGGAGGCTGCGCTGATTGGCGCGAACTTTCGAAAGAGACAGTCGCTGCGGTGTCGCATACAAAAATCCAGAGTATCTGAGCCTCAGTCCCGCAGCTTTCACGGTGTGCTCCCATCTAGATGCTAACGTTGGGGGAAATCCGAGAACTCCCGGAAAATCGAGATTCCCGATCTATCTGACAACCTATGCGCGTTCCAATCCTCCCACGTTAAACCCTCTCGCTCCTCTCTCGGGCTCCCTCCTCCCCGAGACGACCATATTTGTCACTCGAACACGCTCATCCGTAGAGGAAAGTCTTTCAAGGTGAGTTTTTCCTGCCGGAGAGGACGGGAATTTCTGATTTTATTCAATATCCCTCGATATGGTAGCTGAGAGCCGGGAACGAACCTCACACAGCTTTGTGAGATCTTCGGCTCAGCTCGGTCTGTCCGGCTCAGGTTCGCGGGAAAATGCCGAGTGAGGCGTTGGCTCCCGATTCATTCGCGAATTGACCTCGATACCCCAGTCGAGTTTCCCCTAAGCCAGCTCCATATGGGCGCGCGGAGATCAATCCGGAAGGATTCGAGCTTCGCCCCTCAATCTGATCCTTGGTTCGGAAGATCCGAGGTTTTGACTTTCGGCTCGCATCCTGCGAGTCTGACGGCTGATGCAAGACCTCGTTTCCTGTTGGTCGGATTCCTAATCAATTCCACGGGTGTATCTTCCGCCTGAAACTACGTGGCTCTCACAGCTCGTGATCCGAACCTCATTCTCAAAATCTAGACGATATCCTTCATAGCGTTCGACTTCCGACCATGTTTGCACCCAACTGCTCGGAGTACTAGCGTCGCACGGATGAAAGAGAATGTTCATTTCGCGAGGAGACGGCTCCCGTTCAGTCTACAAGTGTGAGACAAGTGCTGAGTGGATCTTGAACATTGTGTGGCCTCTTTTCCTTTGTCAGCGAACCGAGATAGCGAACTCCACGAGTGGAGCTTCTTATTGCGACCGAGCGCTCATCATAAACTCATTAGACGAACATGAAGCGATCTCTGGGAATACTCATCGGCTGTCTTCGTGCCTGTTTCCGTCTCGCTTATCTCAATAATTGCGAGGACCGCTGGCTGATCCTTCTCGATGCGCTAATGACCGTTGGACGGCGGATCAGCTTCCCAATCGAATGTTATACACTGTGGATCAGGATGTTCGATCCATATATATCGAACCAGACGAGCGAAATCGGGAGGAAGACCATCTCTTGTCTCGCGGTTTCATCGAGTTTCGAACGAGAATGATCCGAGATATCCGTTCGCATTCTGGTCGTGCTCTCGCCGACACGATAGGAGCATGCGGTCTAAGATGCGCCGCGTAACTCGAGCTGCCAGGACGAGACTCACGGTAGCTCCTCCTGACTCCGGGCACGTCGCTTGTCAGAGGGAGCCTCGGCGAAATCCGATCCGCGCCTATTCCCGAAACCGGTCCGTCAGTTCACGTTGAGCCATATTGTGGAAAAAATCGTTCACGACTCGGGCGGAGTGAATGTGCGGAGTTAGGTCAGGGAACAAATTCCTAAATGAGTCGAATATTCACCTTTCCAGATACGTCAACAATGGGGGATAAGATGCTGGAGCAGATCGACGAGAAGTCGAAACTCACGACTGACGGGGACACCGCAAAGATAAAATTCCAGAGCTCCACGAATGGCGAAGCGAAAATAGAGATGCCGGAAAATGGAGCCGCTAGTCAGCAGTGCGGGCTCACGAAGGAAGAGCTCATGAAGTACGCGAATGATCCTTTCTGGATCGGCTTGCGCAGGACACTGCTGGTTCTTTTCTGGCTTCTCTGGATCGCTCTGCTCGTCGGAGCGGTGGTAATAATCGTTGCCACGCCAGGTTGTCCGGCGGCCAAGGAGCCGGAATGGTACGAGAAATCCCCGATTTACGAAGTTCGCGTCGACAAGTTTGTCGACGGCAAGCTTCGTGGGGTACATCAGAAACTGCCATACCTGAAGGATATTTACGTCTCTACGATTGTCCTCGAGGAACTCTTCAATCCTGCGGAGCAGCGTGTCATAAGCCCGGACATTGGTGATCTCAACAGCCTTGCAGACCTCACTAAGGAACTGAAGGTCATCCTGAAAATCCCTCTTTCTAAAATTCAACTGAGCAGGGACGATGAGCAACGGAAATTGGCGGGAGCGCTCGTTTTCTGGCTCGACAAAGGCGTCGCAGGTTTTATCTTCGATGAAATTGATCTTATTCCGGAATCGACATATAGGAACGACTTCCCTCAAGTTGTCAAGGATTGCGGCGAAATTATCGCCAATGCCAGCACCAGGGAATTCCCCCGAGTGGCGATGTGGTCTTCGTACACTCGACGGCTGGACGAAGCGGAATTCTGTGTACAGAACGGTACCTTCATTCTCGACTACGGATTGACCTCGCTCCGGCGAGGCTTCACGGCATCGCAATTTTACGAGCAATTCGAGCGTACGACGCAAAAGAACCGGACCATGTGCAGAGAGAATTTCGTGTTCAGTAATGGTGATATCAAGCCCCTGATCGAACGCGTCACCTCCGCGGAACACGATCGAATCATCATGTTCACGTTGTTGGCCGACGCAACTCCGTTCGTATACTTCGGGGAAGAGCATGCACGAAACGATACGAGCTTGCCCGATACTCTCGAGAGGAAGCCTGGGAATCGGCCCATGGCCATGAACTGGAAGACTGTCGAAGCGTTCTCGAAGGCAACCGAAAATAATTATTTCCGTCTCTTCAAAGATGTCAGCAAGATCCGTTCGAAGAACGAAGCTATACTAAGTGGAGAGACCCACCTATCGGTCTTGGACGGTTCGGTGGTGGCAATGTCCCGTACCAAGAAGAAGAATCCGGGCTTTGTCGTCGTGACAAATTTCGAAAGGTCTGCCCGAACGGTGAATTTGACCGAGCTCGGGCCCCATATCCCGGAGAGTGCGGAATTGACGCTGTTCTCGACGAACAGCAAGACTGCAAAGGGCAAGCGCAACTTGCAACAGCTCAACATAGAAGGCGAAGAGACTCTTTTGTTCGAATTCCCATCAATCTGAGAGACTATATCCTCCGACGCAGCGAGGAACCAAGCCTAGAACGCATCATTTAGAGCTATGCTTACTTATATTTTCCCTCAAATTGAGATTCAGTCAAAGGCTTATCTTGGCTCGGAGTCATGAATCAAAAAATAAACTTTCCGTGGTTATGATTCGCATCGCAAGTCTTCCGCCGCTTTTTCTTTCCCAATTAATGCTACTCGTGAATCATGAGGATGGCCTAGTATCTATTCTCGCGATCTCCACGCCATGCCCGATCTTGATTCGACGACATTTTCCTCCACCAATCGCATCGTTAAACCATTGTCGAATAACATTCGGTGCAGCCGGGTCGATGGGTCAGGGGTGTAGAGAGGGAGGTGCCAACTGACTTCGGTTCGTGCGGAGATACCGTTTATTCGGCCATCTCGAGTAATATTATACAGTTCTCTCTTCCAAAACAGCGATATTTGTTCTTCAAGTGTCGGCGTATGTCCTCAAGCTTCTAAGGCTGGAGTCAAGAGCAGCGAGTGCGTCATGAACCAGATTACCGCCGGTTGAAAGAAACAAAGTCCCAGAAGCAGATACAGAGACCGTCGGGAACCTTCGCCGAAGTGACCGGTGCCTGGATTTGAAAGGAACGCAACTCGCAGCGTCCGTAGCTGTGGAAGATGAAGTTTATTTATTTTTGCTCTCTCCCGTCAAACCCGGATTGCTGTCAATTCACGGGAGACATATATTATGTAGGCACGGGGCTCGGATTTCAACGATCTCCGACTGAGCTGCACTGACCAGGAAAAAGCCGAACGTTAGGGAGCAGTAAATTCCGGCCGAGAGGTAACCGAGGTAGCCCAACGGGATCGAGACGAGAAGGGCGAGGATCATCGGTACGAACTTGTAGCCACAGAATGCCATCAGGTCATAAAGCTTCAAGTAGGTGTTGATGTTCAAGATGTACAAGGCCATCATGATCAGCACAGTCTCTAAAATCATTATACATAGGCTCCAACTGGCTTGCATGCCAAGCACTTCAGGAGAGAACCTATTCTCGAGCCCCATCATGTACGCCGATAACAAGATGTACGAAACGAACGCCATGGCTGAAATTATTGAGAATACACGAATCAATCCACAGCCTTACTATCAACTCTCCAATCGACCTCAAACGATTCATAGATCCCGGTTACAAACGCTCATGACACGACAACTTCATGGCTATTATCTCACTGTGAGCGTACTCGGAATGTAGAGGTCCGGAGCGTTGACGTCGTAACGAGGCGGTACCGGCTCATCTTGATTATAGCTCAGCGTCCAATTCTTGTGGGCGAACGGGAAAACTAGCAGGAACAGTTTCTGCGAAACATATGATGTGTCCACGGCGAAATAATATCTGGAAAGAATCGGTGTTTGAGAGGGGAGCTTAAGCCTATGGATATACATCGTCAATTGCTCGCCGATCTTGGAGAATCGGGGGTATGAGGGTGGATAGAAACGGTTTTCGATACGAGACGTCCCAGCTCACGCACTTGAGTTTCGAAATTGAGACGTATTTCTCAATTTTCTCGTGTACGATTTCTCTACCGTGGCCTGCAAGATTCTGTCCGTACTGCATGGCCATCGAAGCCATCGGGTCATTCATTAATTGTTGCGGATTGAAATACTGCGGTGGAACGCCGGGTCTATTTTGGTAACCCATCGGGGTCCCCATCGTAGGCGAGTATTGCGGGGGACCGCCAGCATTGTTGTGCAAGCTAGAAAGAGAAAAGATGGACTCCGTCAGTCATCTCGAATTCCTCAGCGGCTGTCTCCGAACGAGGCATTGGCAAGCGGTGCACTGACCCTGGCAAATGCTGCTGCGATTGCTGATGCTGCATCTGCTGCTGCTGCCCGAACGGGTCATACGGTGGGAGGCCTTGAGGCCCGTAATCGTTGAGTCCTAAATCGTAACTTTCCCATCCTTGTCCAGACGATGCCGACTGTTGTGGATAGTAAGGAACAGACACAGGGCTCCCGCTTGGAGCTTGGGAAGTATCCTCGAACAGCTGCGGGCTCTGTGACTGATTCGTGGGTGTACGATTGTACTGCCGAGAGCCTATAACGATGGGAATATCTCGAATGACGGACGTTCAAGAAGGGGAACAGTCCCGAGGATCGGGAGGATTCTTCCGAACGCCACGCGTGACGTCTCACCAAGGATCGGGAGTCCTCGGGGTAAACGGGTGAAAGACGCTGATTGGAACCTGCGACATATCATCTACCCTTCGGTAGATCAGTGAATCTAGCCATGAGGGTGGGGTAATGACTTCAAGAAGCACTCCGGTATCATGACAGATTCGCGTCAGCTGATCATTTCAGCTTCATTAATTGTGCAGACAGAGCGCTTGATCCTCATCACTCATCAGCAGTATGCAGAATGCCATGACTGTGGAGCTCGTCGAAAAGCTCGGAAAGCATTAAGGTATTTCGTGGACCCCTATGTTTCCATAACGGAGTTCTTGCCGGCGCTGCATACTTTCGATGACGTGTACTGGGAATTGAACGGAAAGCCACTCACCGGGCCGGGTCGGTCGCCGCAAATCCATACTCTCCTCTATCCTTCTGCGGACCAGATGTCAGCACGGAATAATCAGGCGGCTCTGACCGCTGAGTTTCGAGGACTGTTGACACGGAACGATGTCGCCAAGGCTATTGTCGTATTTGAGTTCGGAGAAGAGACGATGCTCTTCCGTCGCTTACTAAGCGACGGATCAGCGAGTTTCCTTCGGGGAGTGCGGAAAGCGATCATCTGGTTCCGCGTGCGCGGAGATGCCCATATCTGAAGTCGTATCCTCACGGTGGACAGTTTGTGAATCGTTTCGACGCTTGCCAGTGGATGCCTCCCACTGATCATTGTCGGTGGATTGCCTGTGCTTCGTTTCTCGGTGCTGTCACCACGATTCAAAATCCTTCCTCTTCAAAACGATTCCCTCTGATGGCAGAGCTATTCAACCAGTCCTTGTTGCGTTCTTCGGAGGCTGTGTGCTGATAGGTACTCCGAAGCCCGCTCAAGCTCCCGTCGTAGGTGTATGCTGCTCTGATAATAGTCGTCCGTGTCTATGCGTATGAGATCGAACCAACGAACACAGGATTACCTCTCAGAAACTCATTATCAGCTCAGAACGATTTCACGATGGTAAAGGGAGAAGTCATCACCCTTCAGCTGGGTTCGTTCTCAAACTTCGTGGCTTCTCACTTGTGGAACCTACAGTCTCAGTGTTTCTACTACTCGAAGGATGCTCCATTCGGGCATGAGTTCGACCACGATGTCTACTACAGGCGAGTGAGAGGCGACACGAAGAGAAAACTACTTAGTACCGATTACGCTGCGGTCAAACTTATCTATCAGAAATCAGCGTTCTGCTCCCCGAAATGGACCGGTCAGAGACTGGAGCTCTTTTCGACGGATGATTGACTTCACATCTCTTGATTGCAGAGAGGGTCGGAGTTTCTTGAACAAAACAACTTTCACACCCAGAACGGTTTTAATAGATCTGAAGGGCAGCGTACGGAACTGCTCTTGGCCCGTGGATCAAGCTTACGATGGACCTAACGATGACGAGCAAAAAGTTTGGGACGGTCAGTATCTGGGCTGGAAGTATTTCTCAAGTCACACATTTTCCTGGGACCTCCTCTGCATCTATTCTTCATCGCCGCACAGCGCACTCCCTGGGTCTGTGGATCCTTCATAACTCGGAATTCGATCGCAGGCCAAGTTCAAATCCACAAGGCGGAACCGCAAGCGGCTTCATCGAAAAGTGAAGAGCTGGGCGAAGTCGATGTCAGACCGAAGAAAGCGCCCTTGCAGAAAAACTCCTGGGCGGGCTATCTCCAGAACAAGTATCACCCGAAAAGCGTAAGTTCAAAAGCCTATCTTAAGCGATCGCTTCGGCCCCTCTCGGTCTGGAGTTCTAGAGAATGGCTTACCAAAAAAATAGCCGCCACTAGCATGGATGAGTGAGACCTGGAAATCCTGTATGACTTCTGGGGGTATCGAAATCGACGACAGAATATACCGATCGGGTTGTAAGTCCAAAATATCCCTTTATTATCAAACTTTGGTAACCTTCCACCTGACGAGTATTTACACGAGACACAGATATTACAACGAGCTCCTTAGCGCGCTCCTAGTTCTTGTCTTTCCCGCGGAAACGGTAGGCGGCTAGTAACATTTAATTAGTTAACATTTACAAAAAAGACGGCCGGCGACGCATTGTCCCTCCAGCGGGCGTTTAAAGCTTCGAAATTTAGCGAAGCCGAAACCGTCTCAATTCAACAATTTACTCCTCGTCTCTTTGGCCGCAAGGGGATCGATCCCAGTGCTGGACGGCGGGTTGAGGCGATAAGACTTCGGACTTTCCGTTGATATCGAAGTCACACTGTTAGATCCGGATTATAATGAATTCATCTCTCGCTCTTCCCTCTCAATCTCTTTCGATTGCTGCTCCAACGAGATATCGCAGTGAAGCCTCTCATCTTAGGATAATGTCACAACTCATCGTCCGCTAATCAGTTATAAATCTACTCGCTATATTTTTCTAGAGAAACTTATCTACGTAAAATTATGTTGCCTGTGAATCGGTGGAAACACATCCGGGATTCGTGGAAATTTTCTCTTCGCCGAAGTGCATTCGATCCTTTGCTCGTCCTCACTCTCGATGAGTATAGAATCCGGAGTAATCTTCGGGCTGAGTATAAATCAGATACGAGCATCGAATGTCGATCATCCGCCTCCCTATTGCACAAGATAGATTCATCCACATCCTCAGGGTTCAACCTAAGGCCATCAATGAGAAATCTCTCTCACCACGCCGCGCCGCTGGTCTCTTGAAGAGATTTTCCGTGGAAAAATCGGGGTGATTGCTTGTGTCGTGTACCCGTGATATTCTAGTTTGGATTCTACGTATCGAGATTTGGAGGATCCCCTGAATTCAGTTACGCATTGGCGGAGTGGTGGGAATTTTCGTGAGTTTTCCTTCGGCTCGCAGATTTCCATACGCTCGGCGAGGCACCTCGTGAAATGTGCACCAGCGTTGCAGCAGTGTTCTGAGAGGGAAATCAGGGCAACGATTGTCTGCTTTGGAGATGGATACTGGCTTCGCTTGAAACTTTGGGAAAACGACTTTTGGAATTTCGCGTTGAGGGAGATTGCGAAGACGAAGTCTGCTTTCAACGACGAGCGTCACGAGAAATTCGAGCGAGAAAAATTAGAGTATTTCAACGTGAAGGGACGGGAAGGAGTCCTAAATGAAGTCTCCGGGCTAGCTCGCCATGGATTCGCCTACGGAAAAGGAAACGAATCATTCAGGGCTACGTCGAGTCACCGATCCCATGCTTGATCGCGAATCGATTAGAGAATCGTGTCCCATGAATGGGATAGCCATGGCTGTTCGATCGTTCGCTGAATGTATCTGTAGGTCGAGGCATAGCGCAGAGCATATATTTCCGTTCTACCAAAAGTTCGGCAGTTGGAATTAACACAATCTTACGGGAGGAATGTTGCCGTTGAATAAATACAATGGAGAATTATTCACTCGCTGCTGCTTATGTAGAAACTTTCGTGTGGCCGACAAACTCATCGAAACTTTCCGCGAACTTCCAGCCTGGCGGTCGTTCGGTCTTCAGTTTGTATAATCACCCCGTAGCAATCAGCCAACCGAGCGGAGCGTGCCCTAGAGGGTCGCGCGAACCAAGAAGGTGGAAGACAGCCGGTCAACTGAGCCGACAGACATAGACGGGCATAGAGGCAGTCACTATTATGCAGTGGCTACAGGCGTCAATTGCACTAACCTTCTAAGTTACGAACAGAAAATCATGAAATATTACGTCTGAATTGTTTGAATATAAAAAAAGCAGTCACAACGGTGGCGGCGGCTACGATGACGATAGCGACCGTTCTAAGGAACCTCGTTGCGTTGAGAAACCGTAGACTGTGCCGCTTTTGTCAGGATTTGTTGCGGCTCAGCGCGTCCGCCAGAATCCATAACAGAAAAATCATCGTTGGTGCTCGTTTCGCGTCTATCGGCTAACTGGTGTCTAAAAATGGTGAGCAACTTCGTTCTTCTGAACCGTTCCGAGCGCATTCACTCACTCAGACGGATAATCTCGAGCTCTAACTGACTCTCACACACAAACACACGTTTGAGCAAATCAAGGCGAGCCATTGTCGACAACTAGGTACGTCGTCTGAGGGGAGAGCAACTCGAGCCCTCGAGGATCGAGAGCTCGAATCAGAACTTCCCTAATCGCTCTGGAATCTCTCCCCGATGTATTGGGTGATCCCACCCTCCTCTTAAACAGGATCACCGGAGTTCTCTCTTCAGCAATCGATAGGCAACTCCTGCTGTCCGATTATGGGTCTCGCAAAGAGCAATCGAAGGAGAAGTGCACAATGGCTCGCGCGAGAATCAATCATTTGCTGCAACATCGACGAGCGTTCATGCTGCCGCCACTGCCGCTGCCAATAAAATCTTGCTCTCGTCGCAATTATCGTTAGCTAAATAGTATACGTCAGATCATAACATTACAACCTTATCGGGTGGTCGGCGGTGGGTCGAACGCTGGTTGCGGCAAATCCACTCGACTTGGCTCGGGGTTCGTCTCAAGAGCACCCCGAACTGCATCACAGTCTGCTGGTTCCTTCCATAGTTCTCTACTCTAGTACTGTCGTCGGGAATTCTTTCGGCCGGAAATTCATTCGATCCATCGTTTGTCTAACATCGCCATTGAGGCGCTATCGATTGAGCAGTCATTTCTCTAGAAAATATATTTCTCCGGAAAGAGGTCGAGAGGTTTCACACGATCTTGTAGTTCCGCGAGTTCAAATTCCACTCAAGAGTCCATTGCCTAATAATTTCATTTTTCGGAAGTTCCTGAGGCTGGTCGAATAGACAGAGGACATCCAGGCTGGAAGATTGACTACGCGGGTATCCCGCGAAACCAGAAAGCGAGTTTCTCGTGGGTTTGAGTCATCCACAAAATTAGAGGTATCAATACCTAACGCTTCTGAGTGAAGTCGACGAATCCGAGTAAGGCGCTGGCATAGTGTTTCTGCTGGACGTGCTTGTCGAGCTCCTGCTGCGAGAGACACAGCATTGGGCATTTGGGCGATGGACATTTGAGCATTTTTTCGGGATGAATATTCCGGACGTGAGATTTGAGGTTGTGTTTGAACGTCGTAACCAGCGGACAATACGGACAGGAGTGGTTCTTGGTGGCACTGTGAACCAGCTGATGCCGGCTGGAAGAGAGAGGCATCCTTCGTTAGAGGGGTTTGATGGTCGATGAATCCTCCTGTTGAAAAAAAATCAATCCTGTGGCTCGAGAATAAACATGAGATTCTCCTCCTGAATCTCAGACTCTAGGGGTCCCGTTCTGATCGGTCGGGCATTCGAGGGACACGGCTCTGGGGACTCGGGAGGAGAAAACTCGTCTGCCAGGGTAAAGTCTTCGATTCTTCTATTATCGAGCCCTCGACCAGATTCATTGCCGGAAGCGAATACTTAGCGGAATCGATGATCAGGACCGGGATCCGTTCCACGAGTTTCCCGGATTAATCACCCCCAGTACTCAATTATGCCCTTTAGTCGCGAGTTGCGAGATTTCACGCGGAGAGCTGTACGTTTCTGAGTCCCGAGGATGGAAGTGGTGCAAATCGTAATCGTTGCCTCGGAAGCCATAAAGAGCGTCGAAGAAGAACCGAAGAAAGAAGACTGCCCGATGAATGACCCACTTTACAGTGACTGGCAAACGGGCGGCGGGCAGGCAAGCAAGCACGCAGTCAGTCAAACCGACAGACCAACGGACGGACAGTCAGTGAGCCATCTTCGCAGCAGCACCAGCCAACTAGTAAGTCATTCGACTGGCAGCGAGTGAGCAGGCATGCAGATGGATAGAAAGAAAGAAAGCATCTCGGACCGACCGACCGACCAAGCGACAGACAGACAGCCCAATGAGCGAACGGACAGACAGGACTAACACAAGAACGATCTGCCGCCGAAGCTTCTTGAAGCGCTACTCGCAGAAGCACGAAGAAGGAGGCATTGCATGAATTGGACCATGCCGGTGGTGGTGGCGGCGGCCGCCACTGCTACCGCCGGAGCAGCTACTTGAAACACCGCCACCGCCGCCACCACCGACGACGACGACGTCTAAGAAACATAGCCGATGCAGTAGTCATAGTATCCGAAGCGCCAGGCGCTGCCACCATAACGGCGCTCGTTCATGGGGCGCACGGTTTTTTTTTCTTCTTCGTCGTCGTCTCTGCCTTCTACTCCGCCGCGGTATTTTGCTGTGTTCTGATTCCGATCATCGGAAATGAATGAACGGAGCATCCAGCCAACCGACAGCTATTGCTGGCACAACCACCGCCGCCGCCGCAATCGTTTTGGGGAAGACGGTGCAGAATACGCATATCGTGAAATAGAATATGAGAAGAAAAGAGATCGAATCAACAAGGAAAATAGGCTAAAGTGTAGATCGCTGGCTCCGGCGCTCAGTGTGAAGTCTCTTTCCCGTCCGTCTATTATTAGCGGTAAGCAAACGGATCGGTAGTTGAAAAGATACGAAAACGATCGGTGGGTACAAGAGAACGGGCAGGCGGGCAGGCGGCTGGGCGGGCGTTCAGTCAGTCGAGGAAACACCGGCACTCATCGGCACCAGCATTTTCGAGACGTCAATCTCGGCTGTTCGAAATGTTGATCAGGAAAGCATTGGTAAATGCCGCGGCAGCGAGTCCCGTCATCTTCGGGCATGACCCGCGTACGTCTCTGGCCCGGAGTGCGTCGAACGTGAATGCCAGACATGGCTAGCGTCAACAATCGAACGCGGACATTTAGATTTCAAGAGTCCTCTCGAAGGACACAACGAGATCTGTGGCAGCTCGCTTGAAGAGGAAGAATGAAAAAATGAGCAAGAATGACAGGTGAACTGTCGGACGGTTGCTCGGACGGGCGAACGAACGCACGCTCATGCGAATCGAGTGACTGAGTGCCTGACCGACTGGCTGGCTGACGAAGAGATAACATGGATGCATGCATCATGTCACTCAATCGGAATTTATTGACAGCGCTTCAACGTGACTTCGACCGACCGACCCACGGACAGTCTGGTGAACCAATCGAAAAACTGCAGACAAACATGTAGACGGACAGACCGACAGAATGCATCCACAGTCAGTGTAGCGGCGGAATTGACCACGACGACAACAATGCCTTCGATTCATGAGAAGGAAAAAGCCTGTTCTTGAATGTGTTGTTCGTCATCATTTTTTTCAAATCCACAGATGTCAGTTTCGGTTCAACAGTCGAGGTGTTTACCAGCTGACCGAATTCCGCCACAGAGAACGAGTTCCGTGAGCTTCAGTTCACTTCGGCGCTTAGTCGCTGCTCACGATTATCATCGCACATGGGTCTCAAGTCGATTAATTACCTACATAGCGTCTTCTTTCAAACTCTCTGATGCATCAGAGATTCGGCAGAAAACTATCAAGTCGAGTGCTCGTCGACCAATGGAGCGAGTACATGCCATCGGATCAGCCAAGTGAGTCCCGTGATGTGGCCACAAAACCCAGCCATGCAACGAGCAAGGGCAGCGGACCAATTCTCAATGTATCGATTGGCTCCGAATTTAATGGCACGCTTCACAATTTTTTTTCAACCGGAGCTAGAGAGAAAATCCGCGGCGAGAAGACGAAAGAGAACCGCCAAAACCAAAATAGGAACTCCATGAACCGCTTCCGCGGCTAGTACATTCTCGATTCGCCTTTCTTCCCTTTATGCTCAATTTTTCTAAATCAAACTTGAGGCGCGGACCGATCCAGTACTTCACGATATCGCATTGGTTCTCCTTTGGACCGGATGGCTGAATCAATTCGAAACTTCTGAATCTCGCGCACGGCTGTCGGGACACTAAACGAGAACCCCGAATCCTCCGAGTAGAGCTCGGCACTATTTACATGATAATTATCCATGGAGTCGCCGGAGGATGCTTTTCGGAGCGATCTTTCGTATGAATCGAGGCGTCGACGGGGTTTCGCGAATCCTATAAGCAGTGAAATAATGAATTCACCCTAGGAGGGGCGGATAATACCCAACGCCTCTTCAGGGGAACGTGATAGAAGGTATGAGTCTTTGATAAAAAAAAACAGATCTCGGGGAATCAGATTTGAAAGCCCGTTTTCACAAAGACCTCATTGTCCATAATGTCTACGTATGAAGTAGCTCCCGCGTCTCAGAGAAATCCTGATTCGCATGTCGTTTTCGTCGCCCATTGATTTCGCAGTCAACCTTCGACAGAGTCGGGCCGCGCTACTGGAATAGGTCCAAACTTACGGAAAAAATACTTCAGTTTTGACCAAATGTTAGTCGTGACCAATCGTAGTTGAGAAAAATGATGTATCGGATTCCATGCCGAACGGTCAATTTCTCAGCATTCATCTCGATTGACCGACCGTTTCCCCGATGCCCAGAATTCCAGCCCAGAAACCCCGCGAATTCCAGCGGGCTCATTTGAGCTTGCGGGGCATTCGATTTTCTAAGCTTCGAAGCTACATGTTGTCGTGACTTTCAAGGATGCAAACCATGCGCTACTACCTCGAGCTCCACCAATGCATCTCAGAACTAACTTGAGAAATTGTTGTCACGGTTTTTGTGCTCCTCCGCCGGCGGGGCCGTTCAGGCGATCACGCATCACACGTGACTTGACGGCTATCGGGAACCAAAGTGTTCGGAGCTCGAGCGGGGGAAGAAATTGGTCCGCTCGCGATGCATGCAAACAGCAGAGGAAATGATCACCAAACAAACGTCATGGTGTCGTTATTGTGCGCCAAAAAAAGAATCTGTCTCCACGGACGACAATCATGGACGGGCCGGCGATCTAGTCAAACTAGCTGACACTTGGTTGGCTCGGTAGCCAATAAGCTGCATACATTGAACAGAACCGGAGTCAAGAATTGATTGAAGATGGAGCGGGCGGGAGATGTGATGTAATTGGGTAATTGAGCAAAGGGGGAAAAATGCTAGGAACGTCAAACTCCCGATCCGAAATCCAAAGCCTGACAAGCAGGATGCGTTCGTCCGTTCTGGCGTTGGCGGCGATCGCGTCAAATTTCTTTTCGCTTGAAAGATGCACTCGCACTTGAACCGGTCGGTGGTCGGCAGCTTCGACGACTCCATCATATTTTCTTCCCCGCTATCATCTCAATCTGCGTGGCTGACTGACTGATTGGCCGACTGACTGTCTGACCAGGGGTATCAGGAATTCTCAATCCGATTTCAATTGTTCAATTTCGGGCGATCCATTTCGCTTCGAGCTGCCGGCGAATTGTTTACCCACTGCGCCGCTCACCTCGCGGGATAAACAATTTTGCTAGGTGTCAATTTCGTATGCTTTTCGAGGCATTTGAAGAATCTTGAGAGAAAATCGATATTGGAATCATTGCGGAAATACGAGCGAGAATTTCACGATTTTGGGATCTCATTCTTCTCGACTCTCCGGCGGAGAATTCTGTACCGGGAGAATCCGGCGGGAATCTCATTTTTCTCGTCCGAAACTTCTTCCCGAAGTTCACCTCATTAAACGACTCGGTGCTTATCTTCCCGATGGACCCGGGGCTCGAGAGTTCTCTCGCCGAAAGTCCTCTCTCCTCCTTCCGTTCAGGTCCCGTCGGATGATGATTCCCCTGCCGAACACGTTCAAGGCAATGGATAAACCGTACGAGATAATAACGAATTAGATAGGGATCTAATTTGATTCCGTTTCGCTGTTCTCTGTGTTGGGGTCTTTCCAAGCGTCCGAAGTTGGCTCAAGCGTTTGGTGCTGTTCTTCTTCTGGGCGAATTTTAAGACTTTCCTTCGAGTTTTTATTAGCAAGATCCTATGCCGGCGAGACCGTTCATTGGAAGGGATCTACGAAGTCTACGAACGGTCGACGGAAGAAATGAGAGCCGAGGGCGAAGGGTAGGGTAAGGGGGGAAATAAGAAACGGTTTGAAAAAGTCGGAATTTCGTTAGCAGCCGAACTGGTAACTGCCAAGTTGTAAAAAGGCGGTAAGAACGGTGGGCAGAACACAACTGGTAGCCGTGGCCTGACGGTTGCCGGCTCAAGAGGAGCATTCTGCGGGCGCAGCAGCGGTATCGACAACAACAAGTACAACAGCGACGACGAATCTTCAACATTTCAAGAGCCGGAAGAAGTGTGGCGCGCATACTTTACATAGTCAGTCGATCTGATGCCCCGTTTTCTACAATATCGAATGTCGATCATACAGTCTGATGCGGTGCCGCAAGGTTTCAATGGAGGCGGCAGTTACAACAACGATTCGTCTCTGTTTTCGAATACACAAGGTTGAACTTGCGAACTCACGAATGCGTTGCATGGGGTAGACAAATCCCGAATCGGCAGGGGAACAAGTACTCATATTGTAGTTCTGTCTGGTTTTTGAAACGAGGGGAAGCGATCCAAAAGATACGACATCGAATCCGCTTCCCAAGGCTCTGACCCGGTGATTCGCTTGGATTAGCTCGAGGTCAGCGTTCAGGACCCTGAGTCACTCCGAACACTCCGTTCTGACTTGGAGCTCATTTCCGCTCGTTCTTGGACGCTCGTTCCGATAAATATCTGCCAGTGTCGGCGATTCTGATTACTGATTGGGCATGCGCCTCGCGCCTAGACGCGCAGCGTTTCGCGTACCCGTACGACGTATTTCGCGGTTCACGGGCTCCGGAATATTCTCTCGGCAGAAGAGGGCGCGTAATGTTCAAGTTCGGGAAGCGAACTAATTCCGCCTTCCGTTGATGGCCAAGGTGAGTCGGATTGAAATGGAACGTATGCCCAAATATGCTCGGGTCCCGAGACACGGCGAGAACAAGCGAAAGGCGACGAAGAAAAAGACGACGATCCGAAAGACGACGACGAATGTTGCTGACGAGGTTCAACATTAAAGGCGATCGGGCATCAGTTTCATCATGATGTTGATCATGACGGTTGCTGATGATGACGAGGAGCGTGCCATGGCACATTACCAAACAGAGCGCTCGCTCGTTCGCTCGGATCCCAGTCGGCCGTCTTCGTCGCATCTGACGAAGTAGTATCGCCGAAAGAACTCTTTAAATTCGAACATTCGACCGGATTTCATCTGGTGTGTGTTTTTCTGTCAGCATTTCCCCTTCTCGCTGTTTGTCTGCTCATGCAAACTGCGCAGAAGCTTCCCTAACAGTCTACCGCGCCGAATGAGACCGTCATGCCGCAGCTCATTCGATTTTGCCTCTTTCTTTCTCTTCGCTGGCCAGTCGTACCAGCTTCTCGCCCGAATGCCATGCATGCAGGTAGCCGCAGAGAGTCTACGTATAACTATGATATCGATCCACTCACTTGTAAAGTCCTTTCTCTGGCGTCGTATATTCGCACAGATCACATTTGTACACTTTGATCGGGCTGTCGAGTCCCATT
This sequence comes from Galendromus occidentalis, assembly GCF_000255335.2. Classification (NCBI taxonomy): domain Eukaryota; kingdom Metazoa; phylum Arthropoda; class Arachnida; order Mesostigmata; family Phytoseiidae; genus Galendromus; species Galendromus occidentalis. The sequence continues at coordinate 75,795 of NW_003805430.1, forward strand.
AGCAGCTTCACGGCGGATACGGATAATGGGAACGGCAGTTTGTCCTGCAGCGCTTCAACTGCAAGGGAAATGGCTGAAATGAAGTTAGCTTGCCATTCGTTAAACCATCGCCTCCAAGGCCAATCTGTATATACCTAGTGAAACTCGAAAGCCGGAAGAGAAGAGACCACAGAAACGACCGGACAAACAAGGGCAGGCTCCTAGGTTTCGAGACTTGCAATTTAATTTTAATTTTTGCACATCATCTCCTCGATCCAATCGACGCGGCGATTCGAACTCGGTGGAATTTTGCGGTTAATTTCGGAACGCACGCGGGTTAGAGTCTGACATGAATAGAAGTAAGCAGTAATTAAATCGAGGCCGGCGACCGGGGGGAAGCGGGCGCTCTTCAGAAGATGCATCGAGAGCGAACGAAACGGATCTGCAAGAAGAAGCTTTTTAGACCTCAGGATCGTGTTCTCGGAATTCTATGTCTCACATCATAATTCAACGAAGATCAGAATATACATGTTGTCCGGCGATGTGGCCATAATCCGAAAATTCTTGGACGGAGCCCGGAAAAAGTCCGGAAAATCCGAAATTCGACTCGGAAGCTCTCCGGCAGTCTGCTCGGAGCGCCGAAGGAATCGCTCGCGGGATAGGTGTTGGGGAAATCTCAGAAAAGATCGTGAAATACTCCAGTGAACTTCTAACATAGTTAATGGTAGAGTGCCCATGAATTTTCTGTCGTCATTCAAGCGAACAGAATCTAGTGAGCTCGTTCCTGGCCACGAGCGATCAGAATTAATTCTTCACTGGAGGAGGATCAAAATCTCGAAAAACCCTAGCAAGCGAATTATGAAAATGATTCTCATAGCATGCGCGGAGAACGTTATCGCCTCGGGAGAGCCTGACAGCTGCTCCCTCGTCCTGAAGCGTGAAACTTAATTGAAACGAAGAGGAGCGAATAAGTGTTTTTCGGTTCCGTTGTTCGGACGTTGCTTTCCCGTCTAGCCGAAATTTACAAGCGCAGTCGCTCTTGCGGCTGCCACTTCAAACCATATCCAGTACTCGATTCAGATCCGAATAAAAATCTGACTGCACAGCCGAAGACCATATTCCCGTACGCGCTCTCATAGGGAGCATCGAGCTGATGCTGCTGGTTGACGATCTATTCCGATGAAGAGACTCGTTAGATTCCACGCTCGATTATTCGCTGGCTGAAGCGGATATCGGGTATACCCCCGAGATTTCGGGCTTTCACTTTACCGAATGCGGTCTCTGGCGACAGGGAGTGGACCATAATAATAATCTCTGATCGACGACCATGATGGAATGTGTTTTTTTTGCACGGCGGGATTCTACATTTTCAGTGGTGGGTTTGAAGTCGCACACCGAAATCACGCTTCAAACTCCGCGCTTGCCGCGATTTATTTACCGCCCTGATCATGACGACCCCAGAATGAGTCGTTGGGAGCTCTTTCAGCTATCTTATCTCTTCGAGCTCCTGGCCGCGGTAGAATACCATGTACTGCGGGTTTCACCACGGAAAAGACCGTTCTCTTTACCGACAAGTTCCCGTTTGAACAAGCTCCGGTTTCTGAGGGGTATGCGCGTCTCATTCGAGCAGCTAGCATTCTTAGGAACATATTCAGATACATATTCGTTATTGGCTGCAATCTCAACCACGTCCGCTGGAAAGAGGCGGGGCGGCTGCGGCTACACCGGAACTCCGAGGGAGAATGGCTTCATCATTCGGAGATGATGAGATTCGGAACGATGTATGACGTTAAAATTTCTGCGCTGAGTGGTGAAATCGTCGACGATGAAGACGATAATTCGGTCGGTGTAGTCGTTGTCGAATTGATGTATGAGCTAATTTGCTGAGTCGCTGTGTTGCTAATGTTCACCACCGGCCACAAATTCGGTGAATTTGGTTTGATAAGAGCCCGCGGGAGAGCGGTCGAGACAGCGAGCGACCGATTCAGTGAGTGAGTGAGTGAATGAATGAATGCTCTTCAGTGCTTCACGATTCTCTTATTAAGGGGACGATGCAACAGCAGCAGCGGCACATGATGACGAGCCCTGCATACAGATCGGTCTTGTGTGTATTTTCGACAACAAGAGGAGCATAGACGAAGACGGCGTTCGATGGCTCGGAATCGCTTGGTCGATGCTGTCGGAAAACCTCGACTTCAAATGGATACGTGCCATTGCTCCAGTTCAAGTCTCAGTCATGTCGGTCCGTCAGTCTAGGCGCTTGCTTGCTCGCCTGCCTGCCTGTCCGTCTATCCGTCTTCACGTCTGTACGTCCGACAGTCAGCTCCGAATGTTGTCTGTCTGCCTATGCGTCCGTCCGTCCGTGCTTGCTTGCGTCGTGTGTTTGTTTGTCTATGAGTGTCTATCTGTTTGCAGTTGGTTCGCCCGTCGTCGCTCGCCAGCTTTTCTAGCCTATCCGACTGCGAGAGGTGTTTACTGCTGACTAATATTCAAAGTTCGCCAAATCGGCAATGTTTGGTACTTGGTAAGCCTTTTTTTCGCGGGCCGAAAATCTCGCGGGCGCACGGCTCCGTTCTCCCGGAGTACCGTTCGTTTGGTGTGGATTCTTTTGTCGTGTTGTTGTCGCCGCCATTGCTGCCACTACCATCGTCGCAGTCAGTATCGCCACCAGCACCACGCGCTATGAGAATGCGTTTTTCCCCCAGCTTTCGGCGCTCTTCCGCTCATATCTATGAGACTGAAAATATGAAGAAACAAACGAAGCAGGGAAACGGGGGAGAAAATGTAGAAAAACGGCACCGAAAATTCGTTGTTCGTGCGTTCGAGAATTTCTACTTAAATCCCTAAGCGGTGTAACTGCCGCTGCCGCTGCCGTTGCTGCACCGGCGGCGTTTATTACTCCTGCCGCTGCGGCTATAAGAAACTGGTGTTGCTTCTGCCCTGCTTGTGCTCGTTGCCGAAGCGAATTCGCTCGCTTTCTGCTCACAGTGCGTTGCCGACCGAACAGTTCGTTGTTGAACCGAGTGGCGGCGGCGGCGGCGACGACGCCACCAGCCGTGAGGGGTCTCAGCAATGAACCGCTGTCGACGACGAGGAGCACGAGGACAGACCGATGGACGATGATCTCTTTTTGACGATAGAGCTGCTGCTGAAGTCGGAGCCCGGTCCGGACCCGCAGCCGGAGTGAGCGGCGGCACGACTTCAGTGCCGCCGCCAGTGAAGATCGCACGCGTTTCGGGGGAAAAAGACAGAATCCGTCAGTCGTCAGTCAATCGTCCGTGCATCTGTCCCTGGAGTCACGGAGTGCCGCCGGCATTAAATTCAAAAGTACCGGCCATTTTCTATCCATGCTATTTTTGGCAAACAGCCCGCGAAGGAGTTCAGTGTGCAAGTTGCCGGAGTCGTTGAAGTTGATGCAGTTCGATATGTTGATGAATGAAGGAACGGCTGACTCCTACTGCGCTCGAAGCGTGTTACGACGGTCATTGCAGTCTTCGCGTTGGCGTTGTCGTCGTTATCATGCACCGGCTGCGTCTTCTTCGCCAGGCTCGAGCAGGCTCACTCAATAATAATCATAATAGAAATGGAGCGAGTAGAAAAAAAGACGGTAATGCTCACAAGGAGCACTCTGTTTGGAAACGGCATGCTCGCCGGCTTGTTTGATCCATTCATTTTCTCGTTCATCCATTCACTCGTTCGTTCTCCATTCTGATTCAGTGTTCGGCAACACTAGGAGAATGGAGCTAATCGGCGAGGAGGGATCCGCCGGAGCGACAAGTCCATCGAGACGGCTCGCCTAGCTCGTGCGAAGTAGCCAGGGAGAATGACTCTGTAACAGACACCACAATCTTCCCACCGTGAACCCTGTAAAGTGTTTCTCACACTTCGCTGATCCCACCTCCACTCGAGCTTCGCGAGTCTGATAACGAACGATCGCTGAGGGGGGAACATTGAGGCCTTCGGGCCCCTTCCAAAAAAAGGAGGCCTCGCAGGGACCCAGAGGGGATCGGCTAATTATCGCTTCGAGTACTTCGTTCGATCCTTGAACCTTTTTCTCCCTCGTCATTCCGCCTGCACCCAGCCCCAACTCGTGCAGCCCAGCGATCCAGAGCGCGGAGTTCGGTCGGCGAACGCTGGAGGAATGGACTGCGGCTCTAATCCGAAGAGGACAGAGACCATTGGATGGATTCCTTTCGGCTTCCTCGGCATTGCCGCTGATCCTCCGGAGGGTTTCCGAAGTTATACACGGCCGTGGCTCGGTGTGCGGTTGCACACGGTCGTGTGCCGTCTGGGTCTCTCATTTCGTCCCTTCTCTGGGGGCACCCCCCATATCAAGATGGGAGTATAGCAAATTCTTGGGCTCTCTATAACTTCGGCTCCCATGACCGTAGGTATCTTCTGCGGTCGAACAGATTCACGGAGGGTTTGGATGCGTTCTTCTGATTCATGTTACGCGCACGAGTCAATCGCAGAATGACGTGCGGAACCTTATGAGCGTTGAACTCTGAAGTCTCGCGCGACGAAGAGAAGTTGTCGATGAAACTCTCACCGGTTCACGTCGATTATCCAGCGCCCTTCGCAAGTGGCTTTTCCGCTGTCATTTACTGTTATTATTGGACTCCATGAAACTGCCGTTAACGCGTGCTGCCGGCAGGGCAGCCGACGGGGCCTGCACTGTTAGAAGCGAGTGGTTTTCCTCGAGAGATGTACAGAATCATTTCCGATCGGTCGCGTGCCTGGCTCGCTGATCAGCCGTTCGTAAATGACCGGTGGATGCATTCAAGACGGAACGAAATCTGTTCCCTCCATTTGCAGGGGGAAAAATCCGATAACGTCCGAATAAAAGCCGCCAATCGAAAAACATCTGACGATGTCAAAAGTGACTTCTTTATGCAGTTGTATTTATATGTTGCCTTGTCAGATGACGAGTAGGTAGAAGCGACGAAGAAGACCTCGACAACGGAGACGAACAAATGAAAAGAGGGACATGATGATATTGATCAAAAGAGGAACCTCTGATCTGAAGTTAAATTCAAGATGCGACCGTCATCTGGGGACAACCCTGAAGCACAATGATACAAGTGCGGCGAGAGCTCGAGCGTTTTCTCCTCCATGATCCAAAGCATGGGTGAATGGAGGATGGATAGATAATGAATAAACGAACCAACCAAGCAACCAAGCGGCCAGCTGACGAATGACTGAATGAGTGAATCGAATAATGAATAAGGCCCGTTACAATCGTGTTGAGAAAAGCTTCTGCGATCCGGGCCGAGACGGCGAGTCAGCTACATATAAAAACGTTGCGACAACGTCTCCAGCATCGCTTCTGTTGTCAATGCTATTAGCATAAGAATCTTTTTAGAGAATTGAAGTGAATCAAAGCGGGCGAGCGAGTGGCGACCACGAAGCAGCTCTCCAAACGAGAACGGTTGTTGGTATTTTCCTCTTCAACCGTGTTCTCCCCCTTTTTCGGCGCTTCCTTCTTCGTGTTTTTCGGCATCAATTGTGCTCAAGTTTGCTGAAGTGCGATGACGCCGATGGAGTTTCAAAAAAAAAGAGGAGAACCTCAGCGCGATCGATCGATCGATCAGCTGATTTTGACAGTTGTTTCAGACAGCGACACAAAGACAAGCAGTCATCCGTTCGCTTGCTGGCCGGTCGGTAGCGGGCAGGCACGGAGTCGGTGGCACTGCACTTATTGCGAATTCGCATTTCATTCGGAATGTCTTTTTCATTCCGCGTGTCGTCGTCACCATGAACATTATTCTGTTCGTCATCATCAACGTTGTTGAGCTTGTCATCGTCGTTGTCGTCGTCGTCGCTTCCATCATCATCATCATCATCATCATCACGATCATCATTGTTATTGACATTTTGTCAAGTGCAAATAGCGCGGATTCGCGAAGAACCGCGGGCAAGTTTGTCGAGGGAAACTTCGAGTGAACGACTTGCGATCATGATGATGATGGCCACGATGAAGATGGTAGAAGTAGTAGTAGTATCGGCGGCGGCGGCGGTGGTTGATCACAACGCAGAACAGAGCAACGGAAGAAAGAGCATTCGTTCGCTTGCCGTTCGTTTCACGGCGGCGCCACGGCAAGAGCAGGCTTTCATCAGTGATGACTTGACCCGTTTTCCTTTGTTACCAGTCAGTACCGGAGCAAGCATGCGAGCGAGCGAGCAAAGAAGCGAGCAACCAGTCAGACCATCTGACAGACAGATAGATAGAAGAATGACCGACCGACAGTCAAGTCATAACGAGTATCCGTCATTGGGAAATTCTCAGTAAACGGCCGAAGACGCTCGCCAAGATCCCGCGGCGACTCTAAAGCGACCCGCGTGCATGATACGCGCTCGGAGCGGTCGCTCGCAACAACAGAGGCGCGAATTTCCTCCTGAACTTCGGTCCTGTCGACCCTTCGACCCGGGCTTGGGACTCGGGTTCCCCATTCTCGAGACGGTCGGAGTCGGGAAAATGCCCTCTCGGGAGACGTGCGCGATATCTCGATCGGTTCATCGATCCGAATCAGTGTACCAAGACATGAGAATTCCGTGAGAAAGTAGGTGATCCATTTTTCAGCATCGCTCGCTATCGGAACCTCCACGAGATCTCGAGCGGAAAATCAGCCGTAGATATGCCGACATGGAATGATTGTCTCGATCGAGCGTACCGAGAGAACGTCGATCTCTGAGGAACATCGTTCTCCGCATAGAATCGAACCGATAAGAAATAATCTCGGTTCTCCGGCATTATCCGTAGGATATGAAAGAATGCATGATTTCGAGCCACGTTGATAATGCCCTGATCGAGCGACTCGTCGCTAGTGCGCAATCATTAGGAAGTGCGGATGCGTAGCGAATGAAGAAATGATGTCTGCTGGTAGGCACGCGCGCGATCTGCTCACCGACGAACACGTCGAGCACGCTGCTCGCTTGCCGAAAACTCAAACACACATACGCGCACGCATCGACTCCTGGCTCTCACGCACTCTTGTTTGTCCACTGAGCGAGCGAGCAAGCAAGCGAGGAGCTTGTAAACAGAGCTCATCAGTGGTGGATCTACTGCGATCTAAGGCACTGGTCTTGCTGTCAGCTCCGCGGAACTTTCGAAGGAGTTCCCTTGGTGTTGTCGTGGGAGTTGCTTCTCTGTTTCTACTGATTCTGTTTTCGTTATCGATAATTGTCGTACATTGTCGGTGTTGTCGTCGCGGTCGCGGCTGAGGCAGCCGTTTCGACGAAAGCTACGACGACGACGACGACGATTTGTATCAGTGTATTTGTGAATTGCGCAGCTCTGCCGGTCGTGACAGGGGGCGTTGAGCTGTCATCTGGAAGAACACATGTGATTAACGTGGTAGCACGAACTCACGCACGCGCCACGGAACAATAAACGACGCACTCACTACTTCACGCCCTCTGCCGCACTATCAGTATTCACGAATGACACCCAAGAAATGGTCGAGACACATTTTTTCTTCTTCTTTCACAAGTCTGTCTCTCTGTCGAGAGAGTCGGTCGCAGTCGGTCTCCAGCACTGGTTCTCGACGAGCCCTCGCATCGATGGCCAATTTTCTGGCGATTGCGACATCAGCTGATTGATTCCAGCTGATTTACTCACTAGTCGAGTGTTTGACAGTTAGGCGGGCGAACGGAGGACCGGCAACGTGAGAGGAGCCGCTGTGACCGTCCCGAGGAGAAGCAATCCGAACGACGTGGGGAATCGGTTCGCTCATCGAGCCCACCGATCGATTGTCAACCAGACACGGGCCGATAGAGAGAGCTGTCCCGACGAACCGGCATTGACGGACGGACTGCCCGCATTACACGCACTCACAACACCAGTACTACAACAACACTAACACTTGCAGGAGCAGTGGCAGCACCGGCAGGAGCAAGATTCACTCGCCACGGCACTGAGCGCTGTGATCGCCATTCGATGGTAAGCTTGCCTCCCGGTCGAGCGGCCTGCCTTGCTTGCTTGCCCGCCATCGGTGGCTCGTTCGGCTGCGAGCCGGATGGCTCGTGCCGTTGTGGCTGCTGCCTTCTCTACGTCGCCGCTGCTACTGTTGTCGTCGTCGTTGTCCGTAAGTTGAGGGGAGGAGGGGACATGATGTTGGCGAGTCAACCGCCAGCTAGGCAAGAACGCTGCTTGCGCAGCCACTGCCGGCATCGCTACCGCGTATACCATCTCCACTCGAAGTCCAACCCTCGATGGAGTTCCCGCCCGCCTCCCCACGACCCTTTGCCGACGGCAGAAACGCAACATTCGAGGGACTCGAATTATGTACAACATGCACCATGAATCATCTTCAGCGACAGCGGCAAGCTTGTCGAGATCACTATCAGCGATCTCGACTATGCAAGCGTATTCTGCAACTGCGGTGCCATCATGCATGCTCGCATCCGTGAATCCATGCATACATACATCCATCCATGCATGCATGCATATGTACGCCGCCGTCGGCTTTTCGCTCGAGGGTACACACCCACGACTCCGTGCACGCCAGTCGTCCTCATTCGGACGTGGCTTCAGCGAGCAGACTCAGAACTCATTTGAGAATATCATACATAGCGGGGAATACGATTATCCGTGACGTTAACAAGCGACATTCCGAATGGAGGACGCGGAGAGAGAACGCGTTCCGATCTCCGAGATTTTCATCTGGACCGAAATTTTCCGGAGTCCAGCTGATTCCCCTAGCTCGAACGGGACGGAGGGCGTGACACGGAAAGCCCGTCAACGGAACAGGATGTGGGAAGCTCCTGGGTATCGATGAGACGATGAATTGAAAATCCTCGAAATCGCATGATCCATGAGAGACATTGCTTCAGCCTCTAGTATTCCGCAAGCTGATCATGATCACATCAGGATCGATAATCACCCCGTGCTATCTGGGAAATACAATATGTGCATACGTCCGACGCTGGTCGTTATACATACATACATAGGTATGATAGTTCCTCGCAAAGCCGGGGCTGAAGGCGAATATCTCTCATAGGATTAGGTCCGCGCTCGAGGCGAGGAACTTGGCTCGAGAGGTAATCGTTGTTTCTTCGAGCATGTTGAGATCTCACTCGACACTGATTCGATAGGGAATCTGCTGAGTTAATCTATTCCGAGCCGAATGTTCCGATGATTCGAAGGGTATCTCATGCTTTTCATATCTTACCGTCGGCACGTCCGCGTCCTCAACGGAAAGTTTCTGCTTATCAATTGGGTGAACCCCCTTTCCGTCGAGAATCCCCCTTCAGCCATTGCGCCCGCGGCTGTCCCTTATCAGGATGATTGGTATCGGGCTAAATGAGCATTTCCCCGTATCCGCTCGGAATAGAGCAGAATATTCAGATTTGAGACCTCAAATTCCCGAACAGGGACGCGAGTTTTGATCTTTCCGTCCATCACGGGAGGGTATCGCCTCAGCACCACCGAATCGGATATCGGGATGAAGAAGATGCCGACAGTCTTATTAGATAATTCGGAACTAACACCCTCGGAGAACAGATACAACTCCAAGAGAGCCGGGAGGAGGACTCTGTTTTCGCCGTGACGCGTATTTGGTTTCGGAGAGCCCCTCTTCCGGCGTAGTCGTTGGTTACACAAAGGGTATGAGGTGAGGTATGTAAGCGTATGATGTGCTAGAATATGCGTCGAAATCTCCAAAAACTCATCTGCTGCATCGATGACTGAGACTATCCGTTTCTCCAACTTATGAGGTTCGACGTGCGGTGAGGTATGATTCCAGACTGCTCGACTTCCCCGGCGCAGGGCGGGGCTTGGTCATTGAGGACTATCGTCTCATGTCCCCTCTTCGTTAAACAAAATCTTTGGGAGCCTCGACGTTCTCAACAGATTCTAAGAAAAATCCTCTCCGTTCTCAACAGATTCTAAGAAAAATCCTCTTTGTTCTCCCAGGTCACAATAAACAATGATTTCGACTCGGACAACCCGCAACAGCCCTTCGGCGTATTCAATCAAGGGGAAACATTGTGGCGACTGGAAAGTGAAAATTTTGAAGATCGGGTTCGATGGTTTGCCGAGGATTGCGACCACTTGTCAGCTTTCAACATCATGATGGACACGTCGAATGGTTTCAGCGGTAAGCTGATCAACTGACCTGGAAACGGGAATCGAGCGAATAACAACTGAGCAAATATGTATCCGACTTCTCCGCACCTCTCCGCGCTGGATATTCGAGGCTCGAGGCGACTTGGGAACAATTCTCTTTCCCAGGTTTTGCGAGCAGCTGCCTGGATTACCTGGATGACCAGTTTCGTGCTAAATCTCGAGTCGTTTGGAGCCTCTCCGACGTTCCAGCGAACGACTCGGCGGCTAATTACCGCGCTCTGAACACCGTTTTGGCCTACCAGAAAATGCAGGAGCTTGCCGACGTCGTCCTTCCGTTATCTGTGAGCGCGGACGGACTTCGACGGCACCTCCGCTCGAGCTCTCTCGTGGCTTTGGATCCGAGCCCATTCACCGGGGGTGCGGCATTGGCGATGCACGTGGATTCGATTCTTTCCTCACTGAAATTGAAGAGCGAAGGCGGCTGCGATTTTGTGAATTTTCTGAGACTCATGACGATACCGGACCGAAAGTTCGTCGTTTCGTCGATGGCCGCATCTCCATTATCTAAAGATGGCCGATTAGAAGATCTCTCTCCGAAATGCGATTCTTCTAAAATGGCCACCTCCGCATACGCCGTTTCGCGGGGTACAGAGACGTCACACGCGATCATTGTTCGCATTTCAAATACTTCAGCGGCGTCAACATTCCACACAATGGTCAGGCATCCGACGAAATTCTGTCAAGATTATTTCCCCGAAATCAGCTCGCAGTCGATGCGAAGTGTGAAAGGTTCCCAGCTCGTAGATGGTTTGTTCGTGGTCAAGAACAGCGCTGACGTCGTAGCACACTTCGATGATCTTCGGAGACGTCGAGTCAACTTGGGGAAAATGCACCGAATTTCGCTCCCGGAAGGAGACGTCACCGAAGCGATACAGAACGTTGCGTCGCTTAGAGAAAATTACCTCAAGTAGAAACAGCGGACCTCGGAGCGTTTCGTCCACATGGTCTCGATATGAATAAAGCGGAGCCTATCGCTGTTTCTGGTGATGCGAGTGCGTCTTCAATTGAGATGAATCCCAACATCATGAGTTGTCCTGTCGACGGGCAAGCTCCAGCGGCAGCGTCGTGTGAAGACTCTCGAGTCCGCGATCCTTGAGGAGGGTCGTGTTGCAAGTCGAGGCATTGGCGACCTTTAAATTCGTTCCGCTGCTTTTGATCCATGGGATCGGACCATACGAATCAACACCGAAATTACAGACACTCTTAGGCCTCATGGCAGTATTCTTCACGAAACTCTGGATGTTCATCAAATCGAACTATGTATTGTGAAGTACTATTCGGGAGCTATTCTTCCATCGATCGCTCCGTGTAATCACGAATCAGGCTCATTTCGATTCGTCGGCAGGAGGCATCGGAGGGCGAGATGGCTGATTGACTGACTGGTTGATTGATCGCAAGTCAACATTCGGAATTCAGGATAGATTTAGCGAACCTCAAGAAGGGCTCGATCATCCAACTCCTGATGCTGTCGTAGAAACACACGGCTTGTCACTGCGTCTGGGTTTTCCTATGAACGCGCGAAAAACGTGACCTTTGAGAGACTGAGATCGAGTAGAACGAACGAGTTTCCCTTTGGGCAACTCCGACCGCGATCCACGCTCGCCCCCGTAACCAGGAAGCAGCTGGTAGAGCGATGCCTTACGGTGATGTCCCAGACGTTCTAGCTTTGACTGTCTCCAGATTCAGAGCTCTTCCGCCTGTACAAGTACCATAGGATCGGAATGAATATGTGCATGGCCTGTGTGGATCTCGCACGCTGTACCGGGATTCCGCTGACGATTAGTCGGCCGGGAGGTGTTGAAATGATATGTGCGGGTAGGTACAAAAACTCCTCTCGTCAATGTTATCGTGCTTCCGCTTCTCAGGAAGCAGATTTCTACCCATGGGAATGCGCCACTTCTCCGTGAATCGAGGTGAACTCCGGGTACGGGTATCTCAGAGGGGTTTGCTTATGAATCGAGGGAATTCTCCTCTCCCCTCCTCTTTTGCTTTCGTGTGATGTCCGAGCAGGTATTCTGAGATAGTTCCGAGTATGAATTATACTCAAATATCTAGTAGATTTGAATTTATCCCCGAATATTGGGTGAATATGAACATACCCATATCTAACTTCAATTCTCGATTTTAAAGAGCGGTCTTTCAGGAGCTGCGGGTACATCACACAGTTTCAACACAAGGTGGCCGCATCCGCTTGAACTCTCTATAATCTTAGCAGTACATGATTGTATCAGTATATCTACATCAGAAATGTCTTATTGAACTCCTTGCTGAACTCCTTGATCGAGTGCAGACGACGGATCTCCTGAGGTAGGCCACTCCAGAGCGTCGGCATGCGATAAGCCACAGCATGGTGGTGGAAGACACGCCGGGCGAGTGGTACCGCAAAGGACGAGGGTCGACGGAAAAACGCTTCCCGAACAGTCTCAGCGGGAAGGCTACGTCACCTGGGATGACTCACCTTGGCGTCTTGAATGCCAGAAGATCCGCCACCAAAGTCCGGTGAATCTCCTGCGCATTCAGGAGTCCATATTACCTATATAGGTGGCCCATCGATTCACAGCGCCGTTTGTGGAAAACAGCTCGAATAGGATTATTATGATTGACCTGTACACGACGCAGGACCATCTCATAAGCTCCGCCCCCACCGAAATTCCGTGGAACAAGAACGGAACGAAGATAGCCCTGTAGGCACCGATGAGACCACCGATCGGGATGCCCAGCTGTCTGAATCGACGGATTGCAGCAACGATCGAGTAACAACTAACAACTGGGAATGGTGTAGGTGGGAGCGCCAACTAAGATCCGCCGGAAGAGTCAAGCCCAAGCATCTAGCAGAGCTGGAGATCTCGAAGGCAGTATCTCTCAACCTGACAGCAGGAACCTCGATCTCTCTGCTGGTGGAGCGAAAAAGCACGAGCTTGGTCTTGCCGGCATTGACCCCCAGACCAAGAGTACGAAAGGTCTCAACAACCCTCTCGACATTGTGTCGCCCTCCAGATTGGCCACGCTGACCGGAAATATAAATGTAGTGTCATATGCATATGCCACCAGCCCCGAAGATGTGTCTTCGAATATTCTAGTGAGCCAGAGTTTCGATCGATGACGATGATGGAGGGACCTAGGACAAAGCGCTGCGGCATGCCCAGGTCGACCTAGCTTATCGAGGACTCAATAACGCCTCACTTTCATAGACTGAGTCCGCGATGCCAGATATGACTCGAACCATCGAATGACCCCGTCGAAAAAGCCCGGACCCGAGAGCATTCGGGGAGAAATTGAGTGCTGAAGACAATTGAAAACGGCCGCCACATGGAGAAAAACTTCGAGAACGAAGCTCTTACCATCGTTCGTGCACCGTGCCTATGATGTCGTGCCAAATATGCGCCAGAGCGAGCTCCGTTGATCTACGGTTCCTAAAACCAAATACCCGCATGCATATTCTTCGCCTTCAGTGAATGCATCCTCATTCGCATCTCGAACTCAATTCAAACATCCAGTGATTATAAGCCCTCCCTCGTTCAAGAGCCCATTGGTACTGAGGACTCGAGTCTCGATATGATGATAAGAGCTCTACGAGCTCAGGAGACGCTCCTCCTTAGCTACATTTCTAGCCGGAGGCAGGCGCATCGACCTCATCCATCTTCAGGTTATCTCCTATTTCCATCCCCAGCTCGCTGCGCAGAAGACTCGACCATTTCCCCGGTTTTTCAGCAAATTCAGCGAGAGATTTCTCCTCGGAGGGTACTTGGGGATGCCCCGGTCAGCACCGCTCCGCATCCTTTGTCGTAGCTTTGACCATCAATGGCGAACTTCTTTGTTCACTCAGGTACGCAGTTCACGGAGAAAGATGATGGATTCCAGTAGGCTCCCCGGCCCTCGAGTGGCGCGAGGAGACCTGCTCCGATTGACTGCCGCATCGAGCTTTCATGAAATGCAGTCCCCGTTGATGCCCGGGGGGGAGATTCGCTTCGCTCGATTCGTCTTTCGCTAGGCTGCAAGAGCTCAGAGGTCGGCGAATTTCTGCAGTCCGGACCTCAACCCTACGCTTGCCGGTCGTCGACTTTCAGTGCTGCCTGGTACCCTTGAACCTCGACTGGCGTCAGGCCTAACTAGCGGACGACTCCACTGACGATTGTTCCGCTGTGGAGGAAATTGATCCGGATTACGAACGTGGATTGGAATCACGAACGGTTTCGAGGTGTATCGGAGGTCACAGCTCTCACAGAGGATCGATGAGCTTCATCTCTCTTGCATGAAAGCCCGTTCATTCGAGTCGTCGAAGACCCTCTCCTCGGGAGCGGTGTTCTCATCAGCATGGCTCCGCGAGAATAATTTTGTTCCGGCCCGCGAATATTCCGACTCACGAATGGTTCTCCAGAACGGATCACGTTCGTAAGTCGCAGTTCGACTGTATTGACAAAAGAGCGGCGCTGGCGCAAGGATGCGACCGGAAGGCAGCACTAAGGAGATTTCGTCGAGTGCGTGGCATTCAATTTCACTGGCAGACCCAGATATCGAGAGAATCGGGGAGAGACGAGAGATATGATGCCCAGAGTATTTCTGCCGTAGCCTTAGAGGAGTGCGAAGCTTCCCTGTAGTCCTGGTGCTTTACGACGCGACGGTCCGTTAGACCCGCTTGCGGAAGGCGTCTCTCGAGGAATGAATTACCAAAATTTTCGAGGGTAAGTTAAGAGCCGAGGACGCGGGAGAGACCCATCCAGGACGCTGTAAGAAAGGGCATGATCGCTCCCGCGCTTCGAAGAACAAACCGATCGAGAGCCGTACTCCGTGATAGCGGAGCCTGAATAGCGTGAACTGTCCGGTTTCAGTCGCTCTCAGCGATGCTCGGAGAGTCTTCCGGTCTTCAAAAGTTGCTCCCCGTGTAAGGAGATAATGGAAATCTCATAAAATCCATTCTTGTGGGAGGGAAGTCCAGAGGAAAGATCAGAGACAGGTCAGTTCATCTTATTGTTAGATATTCCCAGAAAGACTCCAGTCAAGATCCGTATCTACCCGAGTAGTAGTGGAGCGGTACCAGCTCAGAGGTTGTTTGAAGCGATTCGACATGAATGAGAGATCCCTTGAATCGTTCAAAAGGAAGCGACCTTCTCTCACAACAGAATGCTGTGGGTCATGGTCCGATTATGACCGGTGTTCCATCAGGCTTTTCGTGCGAGAATCGTTAAGGGAAGAATCCTAACGAAGTCCCAATCCTACATCCTTGAAATTCGGGCTCGGGGGAATATTTCTCGTGCCCATCCGGCGCACAGCTTTGCAGTGCCTAACTCCTTGTTCTGTTGATGTCCCTAAGCCTGGCTTGAACTCCGATTTTTCCGGGATTAGGTTTTCTGAATCGATGCTGCTCGAAGTTGAGCTGAGCACCGAGTCGAACTCGAGTCAGGCATTGCCGTTCTAAACTTCGGACTCGCGCGCGTTTCGGTCTCACTCACGTCATCCTCGTTGAATCCAGTCTCATGGTCCTTTACCTAAGATATCAGGCGCTTATCAGCTTCGCTGACCTTGCTCACCTAGCATGGTCGCACCAAGAGCTATTAGTGGCTCGCGGATGGGCCCATTCACTGACGGAAATATTCAGTTTGCGCTGCAAGCACGAATGATATGAGAAATGACCGCCGAAGACGACACATGGGCAGATTGGCTGAACCATCGATACGCCAAATCGGATAGAGGGGATAGCATCTCCATGTCTTCTTCCGCTATCCAATGTATTCCATGCGATATGGTGCATCGATTGTTGATTGTGGCTGACTTCGAAGAAAGATATTCCCGGACGATCTCTCATACAAGATGGTCGGCTCCCCGACCAGAAGCTTGGCGGGATCTAGCCACGGCCGCCTGCGCGTCAAATATTGTCACAGCGATACTCGGGAGGAACTCAAGCCATCATGATGTGCGAAGTCGAGAACCATGAAACCGATCCCCTCCAAGCAGAGCGGTTCGAGTTCGCGATCTCCTTGGAGCTGAGCCCTCATAGCTCAGCCTTTTCGAAAAGGCTTGATCTTGAATGGAGTAATGGCCGGTCATTCGATAACGGGAGAGAACGTTCAAGTCCTGTTCGAGCTGAATCGGTTGACGGTCAGTAGACGTTCTAGCCTGCGATTCCTTTGAAATCGTCGGCGATTTGAAAAAGCTGAGACGACAGTGCCAGAGCTCTTGGAATCCGAAGTGCGGAGCAAGAATCCCACAAAGAGCCTGGACGTGTCCGTGGGAGCCCGCGTCCGAGGAGTGGGATGCTCTAATGCTGCCCCGCGTCTCGAACGAGGGCAGGACTGCGACCAAAGTCCATCACGACGCTGACTCTTAGGTTGCTGTTGTGAGCGATCTCGTAGAAGCGAGTATATTCAATCCGCATGCTGGACGGGAACATCATCAGATCGCTCGAAATATCTGCGTTTTCTCAGCCCGGCTTTTGCTTTAAATGAGAGTGTTGAGTCACATTCTATTCGGAAACAAAGAGCGTTACATGCCTGGGAAAAGGGTCCAATCGCGAATCGAAATCCGAATAGCGTTATTCCCTGAGTCCTTCTCCTTTCCGTTTCAATTTGATGATCACTTGAATTTGATGGCACCAGAGTGTCACTCTGGGTAGAGATTTCGGTGATGTCTAGCCGGAGAAACTGCTACTCCGTCGAGAGTCTATTGCCCGAAGGCAAGCTGGGTCCGATGAGCTCAAGTGTCCGGAATGCTGGAGCGGAGCAAGAACTCCGACAAGGCGCTCGCGCGACTGGAACTCTCTCGGGCGAGCCAGCCGGAAAGGCCAGCGCAGGAGCCGGTTCTCGTTCTCCAAGGAACGGAGTCGAATTGCGCAGCGGAACTCCTCGGATGGAAATCCGCGTTTTGATTCGCGCGTATCTTATGCGCCAATCTCTCGACCATCTCATTGATACAAACCAGTCCTTCTTGAAGGGACCCGGTCCTTGCTGTCACGAATCTGCAGAGAGATCCAGTGCAATGAACATAAACCCTGACGATGGTCAATGATATCAATTCGAATCGTTTCGGCTTCGGATCCTTTCGTGAGGTCAGGTCTCTCTAGAAAGTCTGGATTTACGGAAGCCCGACGAGTATGCCTATCTCACAGTATCCTCGCCGTAATGAATGTCTCGACAGGTGACACCACAGCAGTTCCTCTTCGAATAATTTCCCAATCTTATCATGCGGATCGGAATGGACACACTTGAGGCTCAAGAATCTGTCGATTTCCGGCCGTCCAAACACCTATGCGTACAGGATGAAGCCTAGCCCGATCTTCCAGAAGAGTAGCGCGCGCTTCCGAACAGCTGTGCATGACCAGCCGAGTCGATGACACTTCATTGGCAGAGAGTCTCGCCAGCGCGAAGGGCGTTAGCCTTCTCGTTCTGATAGCCTCTGTGTTCGAGGTTGTACGAGAACCCTTGCTGATGTGATTGAGTGCACAATACTCGGGAGCTCATCGGTGGTCGGCTTCCGCTGGGATCGTCGTCGGACGGTCTCGAGAAACCGTGGTGAGTCGAGAAGCGAGACAATCGACCGTTGAGTTGGGCAAGATGCCGGGGTACTCGCCACATTCAACTGTATCGGCATTCATCCCATCTGATCAGTGATGCCTTCAGGATGGCCAACCACCACGGCACTAGTCATGTTGCCCGGTGGAAACTTCGCGAAAAAGCGGCATCCTCTATCATATAGTCAGTCTCCCTCAGTGAAGCGGGGACGGTCCTCCCTGTCTTGTCCAGAAAGAATCCTTTGATGGGATGGTTGTCTTCCGGTGCTCCCGGCGTAGCGATCTGCCGGGGGGAGCTCAATGAGAAACCGGGAGTTTGATTGCTGTGCACCGGCTCGGCAACTGGAACGGATGGGACCAAAAGTGCAATCGATCCTTGAGCAGAACCAGATAAGGATCCGGCTCGGATATTTCCCAAGATGACAAAGGTCTTGTGGTATTGAACGACGGAGCAGACTTCCGGCCCTCTCTCTTAGTCGAGGCTGGGAGCTAAGGTGGCTTCCGAGCAGTCATTGGTTCTGAGGGCATCCGATCTCTGGGAGCGTAGATTTTCAAAAACGGCGAAAGCTCCGATTCCAGCCCATCTTCGATGTTGCCCTCGATCTCTCGATAGGCGTCCGACAGATCAAGTTGAGAAAGAGGATATTCGGGTAGTTGTTTCTCAAGCATAAATTTGTTCCCCAGTTCCATCGGTCGAAGATGCTTAGGGTACCATCTCGAGTCTTAGGCCGAGCTAGAGCTTGAATCTCTTCAGCGAGGATCGAGAACGCACAAGATCGAGAGCCTCTCATCGCCGAATCATTCCTGCGCTGACCTCTCAGCCGTCGGACACGGAGGAGTTGCGAGAACTCCGAACATCTGTCGGCCTTCTCTCTTCGTCGACGGAACTTTCCTCGATCCGGTGTGTTGATGATTCAGTATCTTTCTAAACCCTTAGGGGGGAACGTGTTCCCTGACTTGCGATTCGTTCTACCACAGAGTCGGAATGAAAGCTACAGGACCCGATTCTTGTGAATCCTGGAAGAATGCTGTTTTAGCGGGCTTCATACAGATACCAGTATTGATTAGCTTGAAGACCACCGGTGTGGTATTCGTCGGCTTCCTGAACAAATGGCAAATTCTTCGGAAAGAAGCTTCATGGCCACTAACATTGTTCATTGCCTCTTCACAAATATTCGGTGAGTGTCAGCTATTTTTGCGTCGAGCTCTTGATGCAGTCGATGAAGTCGAATCTACTTTCCACTCTCGATCATGTTCGTGAGTCGTGTAACCAAGAGGAACAACATACTGTCATTGCAGCACCTATATTCCCGCTGCTTCAGAAGCGCTTCTCAGCTTCCTCACTCCTGATATTTTCCGGAGCTCTCATCACGATTTCGCAATGCCTGACTTACTTCGCTGGCAGTGTCTTCCATTTCTCGATTTCCTTTGTGTTCCAAGGATTTGCGATCTCGGGAGTCTACATGTACTCAACATTGATTTTCATGCAGCACTTCAGAACCAAAAGGTGGCGCAGCGATTCAGAGAATAATTCTTGAGGGAAACAGACGCTTCCTTCGGCATGCTTCCTAATTTTCAGAAGAGTAGGAACGACGCCCTTAAAAAACGGCAAGTCTCCCTTGCAGAACGGCGGCCACGGGGCTGGCCTCCACGATCTCATCGGGAACGACGACCTTCGCTCCAAACATTTTACAAAAACTCATCAATGAATTGGGTATCCGAATGACAATGCCGCTACTAAGTGTCGCGAGTCTGACCAGCTTGATCCTGTCCCTCTTCCTCAAATCGCCTCAATGGTTCCTGGACGAGATGGAAGAGCGGGAGAAAGTCCGTTCCGCCACTCAGGGTGGGTCCCGACCACAGCAGGGGGGAGCTGCTTGATGGGATTCCCCTAAGTTCTATTGCCTAACTCGATCGTTTCCATGCACAGTCGAAGAGCAGGAGTTGGTTGATCCCCGTGACACCTCTGAGACGTCAACGATGGAGAATTCCTCTCATTACATGTTGAGCGGGAAATTCATCATGGATGTCTTCTGTATAATTGTTATATACAATGCCAACAATACGTTCTTGATGATCGTTTTCGACCACGCACGCGACCAAGGCAAGTTACACTATCCTCAAGGCAGGCCTCCTCGTCCACCGAGAAGCGGAAGGTCCCTATACGGACTGGCTATGAGTCGACGATAGGCAACCCATTTTCGATCTATCCCGAATCGCTGACAACGTTACTTTGCTCTTTCAGGCATAGAGGAGACTTCCGCCCTCCTCGTACTTCCTTTTTGTGCCGTTGGTGACCTGATGATGCGGATAATGTCGGGCATTTTGATAGATGGCAAACTGATCTCCTGGCAGGTCCTGTTCGCCGCTTCGTTCCTAGTGGAGGTGAATCCCGAATCCCGAGCCGATCTCTGAGGTGGGAAGCACTTCAAGCTCACAGCTTAGGGAAGAATTCTGTTCACAGGCAACCTCTCTAATTTTCTGGGTCACCAGCTCGACGTTACCGTCTCTTCTCGTCTTGTCCGTCCTGGTTGGAGGTTGCAACGGTGCCCTCGTGTCGCTCATCCCAGTTCTCTTGGTGAACGACTTCGGGATCTCACGTTTCACGGAGAGCTTGGGGGCTTCCCTCATGGCGTGTGGCATCGTGACGTGCTTCAGGCCTCTGCTCGACGGCTACTTCAGAGACGTACGCGGCTCTTATGACGGAATGTTTTTGGTTCTCCTCGCACTTTGTGTACCTTGCGGGATCTATTGGCTTTCTAGGTCCGTGTATCATATCAGGATGCTGCCTTCGGAAGCTCTGCAAAAGCGGGCGAACGTAGATGTAGAAAGTACTTGAGTCTTTTTGCGCTTCTCGGCGGGAAAAATCTACGGAGGGTCTGAGCGAAGGTTCACCTCCGACCGGAGCATAGGACGCGGATCAGCTCCAAGAGGAGGATCACGTTCAAAGAACCGAGTAGGCACGTCGTCGCGATAAAGAACCGTCGTACTCTGGAAAGGTTTATCGGTCTTGATAATCAGGATAGCATGGTATTCCGAGCACATGGGTACCGAGCCCAAAGCTCAGTCAGAGACTTCGTATCGCAGCTCGGGTTATTTGGTCGGTGGAATTCTTATCGGGAGGCGGGTAGAGCCGTTTCCAGGAACGGATGTTGCTCGGAAGCAGTCTGTGGAGACTCTAAGGGAACCTTTCTCATGTTTCTCATCGGAATAAATCGCATTGGATAGATTTTTAGACCTAATATCGAACGTACTGTACCCTCTGGAAGCTGACGAACTGTTGGTTCTTCCTCCTTGTGGAGCCGACTTCTCCACGACTGTGCTCTCGGGGATCTCTCTAATCAGACGCGGACTGATTTCCAAGGATTCCCCCCGAAGCTGCCGCTTCATTGGAGACATGGTGATGGTGCTCAGAGGACTAACTGATTTCGGGCTGTCTCGGATCGGCTCCCTCGAGTGACCGACCAACTTCGCTCCCCGCACCAGTAATTCGTCTTCCATCATGTATAGACGGAATACTTCCAATTGAGCTCGAATAACTAGCCAGGCATCGGTGTTCTAATTCTTCCGACAGCAGAGCTCGGCTCCATCAGCGGCGTGACATAAAGCGGCTTAATACTATGACTTATGATCTATCACGGATCACGGTCGGAACCATGAGATAAATTATCGGAATCCCTTCGGCGGCAGCGCTTCAGCGATATTAGCATGAATATCCATCAAGCCTGCCTCCTCAAAGTTATGGACAAGACTGTGCATCCCGTACCCAACCACTAGTGCGGCTCGAGACAAGATCCGCTCTCTGACTGACTCATTAGTTCTCGGATTACTCGATGTGAAATTCCAGCCGGTGCGCTGCAGTTCAAAAATGAAGTAAACGCGCATCCTCGACACGCAACTTGGCGTGTTCGATCTTGAATAGACCACACTAAGACGATGAGTCAGAGAAAGTCTCGAGAATAGCAGAAAATGGGCTTCTTCCTACTCAGAGAATTATCGCCGAGTGAAGATCGGGTTATGGGACCCGAAAATCGTCCTCGTGAGACTATGCAGAAAGAACTCGTCGATCCGAACTAAGGAGTGGAGTAGACCAGAGCGTTACAGTTTCGAACTACAGGGTGTGGCATCGTAAATGACCCGATTACGAATGCCCGCAAGAATTTTTCCAGACGAGATTACGGAGGTCTGTTTATGCCGAAATTCGAATATTCCCTTGCCATTTCATATGCATGGTGAGATTTTGGCGACCGGAAACAGAGGAAATTCGTCTGAGCCTATGGGACATGGGACACATAGGACTAAGGTCTTCCTATAGGTTTTGGAATTTTCGTTGTTTCCCGCAGGCTGTGATTCCCGCAACGGCGAGCTACCGGAACCGGACTAAGCCCATATGGAACGGCGAGGGAATATTTGAATTTTGGCGCAAACAGACCTTCGTGGTCTCGTCCGGTAAAATTCTTACAGGCATTCGTAGTCGGGTCATTTACGATGCCGCACACTGTATGTCTCTCAGACAGCTCATGAGATGAACCGCAATCTGATCTCAGGACTCACGAAACCGCATTCCATTTCCGCTGACCTCGCGACCAATATCGATAGGTCAGAACGCCCGATTTAGTCGGAACGAATTTCCTTCCACGATATCTCATATTCCCAGAGCCCGTCCCTCCTTGCTCCACGACACGGAGTGCTTGAGCATGAGAATTCTGTGATTCAATGATCAACAGGTGAGCCATGAGATGGGAGAAGCCTCTATAACACCACAGCAGCGTGGACCGGAGAGATCTACAGCTGGTCGATGTTTGTAAACACCAAGTGCGTGGGTAAGCGCGACGAGACTGCTACTGTGTGATGGGTCGCGCTTGAATGACAGGAGCCATCGCCGAGAAGTGAGCTCCGAGTGACTAGGAAGAGAGAGTGGCGATTCATTCCGGCGGTCGGACCAGCCGGAGCACCGGTTCCAGCCGGCGAAACGAGCTACCAAGGCTTTCTCTTCAATAACAACTCAAGGAACTTCTCTCCTCCGAGCACGTGCTTCGAGGAGTTGCACCGGCTCGGAACAGTTGGCCCCATGATTGCTGTCTAGATCAGATTCTGCCGTGAGATCGGAGGCATTGACGGCAGGACCGAGCCAGCCAACCGAGCAGCCAGCGGACGAAATCTCTCGAACGACCTCGCACATTGGACTGTTGTCGACTCAAGGTCCCTTGCGCGATCAAAACTCCTCCGAAGCCGTCTTCGGAGTCCTCAACGAACGTTGGAACGGATCGTTTATCGATGTTGATACCACCGAATGGATATCTGTCGCTGCTGCTAAGGTACCCTCTTCGTTGCATGCTTACGAAGTTTCGGCTGCTATAGCTGCTGTCTTCACGGTTGCTGTTAACGGATAAGGAGGAGAGGGAGTGTAGACTTCTCCCCGTCCGTCGGTCCGCCCGCCCGTCAGCCATCCAGCCATCGAGCTAGTGAGGAGGGAGCTGTGACCCGGCGGCCGGTGTTGACCGTGTTTCAGCTGGGCAAGGCAGTCGTGTAACAAACTTCTCGCTTCTTTTTGCTAACGTTCCTCTGAAGACAACTCACGTCTTGTGGTGACTCTCGCGAATTTCTCATCCATCGAGGACTGCGAGGAAGTCCGAATCGTTTGTGTAAGCCGAACTCGTGAATAAGAGGTGCGCGCAAAGGATATGTCTACCGACGTCGTGAAGAACTTCGTTGCCGGAGGTTAGTACGCGGTTTCGGAATTAAACCACAAATCTAAGTGTTGTCGTCTGCCAGTCTGGTGGTAGAGGTATATTCTCTTTGTCTGCGGGGAAACCGGAAAGCGTTACCACCAGCTCGTGGCGTTTAATGATAACGCACACTGGCAGATACCAGTTGTCGACGGCGGCGGAAGCGATGCCCGGTCTACAGCGGTATTAGGGATTTCGCTATTCTTTTTGGTGGTCGAGACACGACGGAAGTTTTCCGCGAAAAACGACGCTTACGCAAAGCCAGCCCGATTTATCCCCCACGGGGCTCGTTGAGGAGTCGATGTCCTACGATCGTTCACTTAGAAAAAACTTCGAAAACACGTAGGAAACTTGCGTTCATCGCTCCGCGTTGTCTCTTGAGCCGGGATCCTGTCGCAGACATGGGAAATCCTCGTGGATGCGTGCATCGTCATGCTCAGAGGGAGTCTCCGTCCGCTCTCTCTCTGAATCGTCGTCTCCCGGGGGCGGAAATAGCGACTTTCGGGAAGTCTGGATTCGACTATAGCCGTCCTCAGCCCCTTGGATTTCGATGTACACGGCTAGTCTATCTCCAGTGTGAAGACTTTCCCATCTCTCTCTCTCTGGTAGGATCAGGAAGCTCCAGAAAAAATGTAGAATCTGAGTCTCTTGGCATTCTCTTCTATATCGTCAGTTCCCGCTATCGGAGCGGATCGTGGAATGCGACCCTAGGATCCTTTTCAATTTTCTACAAAGGATTCTCGTTTCTCCCGACTGAAATTCTCAAAGTCAACCAGAGCGCTCAGGGCGGTGGTGATGTCGTCATCGTCAAGCGGATTTTCCACGCCCTTTTTAAAAGCTGCGATGGGTGCCCGAGTTCCTTTCGGAACCGGGCGTCAGAAGTTTTAAGAATTCCCAGGGAGAGAACACTCGGTTTTCGGACCTACGATTTCGAGGGACGAGATTCTGATCAAGTAATCTCGGGAGCCTCCCTCCTCAAATGGATTCGATAATCGTCGACCCGCGCTAGGTATCGGACGGATATTTCGTTTTCGTCGCGGCGCTTCCACAGAGACATATTCTGAGGATCGCGTGCGAATAATCTCCGAAGCTCCCCGAATTCCCGAAGCTTACGAACATCACTGATAGGTTTTCTCGGCTATCACGCTGGAGCAATCAGCTGATCCGAATAAACATGAGCTGATGTGAGTGTTTGTGGATTATGTCGTCAGCGGATCCACGACTCATTGATTCCGATATTGGGGGCAGGAGACGATGACTGTCTCGGAATGCTAAGTTGGCAATTTTTTTGGACACTGATGAGGCCGCTCTGACTTCCGAATCGATACATCCAACTACGAACCGATGCGGTAATTGCCGACAAAGGTGCTCCTTATTGTGCACCCATTCTTATTCTTGACACCGCGTCGCGACGCGCAGTGGGGAGGACGAACGCGCTCGATAGCGTGATCTTTCGCTGGCGGTACATTCACGCAATCGGTGGGTCGGCCTGCCGATCCGTCGATCGTTCACTTGCTTGCTTGGTGGGTCGGTCGGCCGACTGACTGACTCGCAGACCGACCGACAGACAGACGGCCAGACGATGGCTCTACGTGTACGGCCGAGCAGCTGGCCAGTCGGTGACAGATAAGGGAAACACTTCCTTCCGAATCGGAAAGAGAATTTTGCTCGGCGCTTGGCACACTTTCGCTTGTCTTTCTCTCCCCATACGGTGGAACGGGGCCGATTATGGATCGTTCAACGAAACTGCCCGCTCTGCTTTTTTTCGGGCTTTGGGAGATACGCGAGACAAAACTCCAAGTTACCTGACACTGCTCGTAAAAAGCTGGAAGACAACGCACCCCTCGCCATCTTTTCGATTGCGGCCTTCGAGGGAAGTTCTAGTTTCGATGGTGAAATCCCGATGGTCTCCGTGGCCGCGTGGACGCGCCAGCCAACAGTCAAATACGATTTTTT
Organism: Galendromus occidentalis; assembly: GCF_000255335.2. Classification (NCBI taxonomy): domain Eukaryota; kingdom Metazoa; phylum Arthropoda; class Arachnida; order Mesostigmata; family Phytoseiidae; genus Galendromus; species Galendromus occidentalis. Next base: position 101,089 of record NW_003805430.1, read on the forward strand.
CCCTAAGTTTGAATCCGAGTAGGAAGGAATCCGAGGAGATATCGGACGCGTAGATTCTACAGCGGATCTATCTAGATACAAAAACCGCCCGAGCGTTCCCCATATTCGATGCTATCACACCTTGCTCTATCTGAAGAAGTTCACCTTATGTGAACTTTAGAGGGCATAGTCTGTATAGTTCAGACCGTCCTGTTCGGTGCGTGACAGGTGGTTGATATCTACAAAACTCGCTCCGGAAGCTGTTGAGAAGTCCTCATCGGGAGTCCGGGTGCCTATATAAACACAGCTATCGGAAATATTTAGGATTCTACCTTCGCGTTCGCACCCTCGGCTGCAAGGAGGAAACACGGGGAGCATTATTTAGAATGATGATGCACAGTTCGGATCGGATTGGGATAGCCCCCGATTCGCGGAAGGATCCGGAAGATTACGGGGAGTGTTATTTCCACGAGAGGCAACGGGATCCCCGTGGCGCGACGCGGGGGTAACCGACGATTTCATTCATGAGATCACGGATCCGAATCTTTTACAGGTGTTGCGGGAATGTTTTCGAAAACTTCCGTGGCTCCCCTTGATCGGATCAAGATACTCCTCCAGGCTCACAACTCGCACTATAAGAATCTCGGAGTTCTGAGCGGACTCCGAGGCATCGTTTCCAAGGAAGGCTTCATCGGTCTGTATAAAGGCAACGGTGCGATGATGGTGCGCATATTCCCCTACGCAGCGGTACAGTTCGTGTCTTTCGAGACGTACAAGACCGTTTTCAAAGAATCTGCTCTGGGTAAGACCGGGCTTCTCTGAGGTGCTCGAATATCTTATCATACCATACCGTGAAACGATGGCCTCATCAGATCTCGTCGATTCTATGGTGATTGATTCTCCATCCCTTTCAGGTCGTTACAATGCCCATGTGAGCAAATTTTTGGCCGGGTCCGCTGCCGGGGTCACAGCGGTTCTTGCGACCTATCCTTTGGACATGGTTCGCGCAAGACTCGCTTTTCAGGTGAACGGGCAGCACGTCTACTCTGGGATACTCGACACAGTGGTCTCGATATGCCGTAAAGTGAGTTTGGATGACACATCCCCGATTTTCTAGCTCTTTCCGCGCTCCCATCATGGAATCAGCGCATCTCTCTTCCCCGCATTCTCCGTTTCTCCCAAGCACACGTTCCCCTCTTCGGTGAATCGCCAGGGTGGCTGAGATGCCGGACTTCCCCCGCAAATGATGGAATCATTTTCGCTCGATATTTCGACACTATAGATTCTATGTGCCGCTCGAAGTCTCACAGCGATCCCGCAGAGATATATGTCAATACATCCTAGAGATGTTTTCCGACAAACAATTTTCGTCAAACAAATGTTGTCAAGGTTGGAACGAGCGCCTGGAGTGTTGACAAGAGAATTCCAACAAGTCGGGAAGTAACCTCGCGCAATAATTCCCTCCCGCGCATACGGCTATACCATGATCGGCGACACTGTCAGGCGATGGCACGAGGTCTGAGGGATTGCCTTCAAAGAGGAGAGGCATGAAGATTATTAACAGAACAGAAAACCGTGCGAGAAACTAAAAAAGCCCCCTGGAAGTTCCGATGAGCGCTCGAATCCCGCTTCTGTTTTCGTCTAGCCTTGGTCGAGAAGGCGTAATACGAAAGTGTCTCCTATCTGCAGGAAGGGGGCATCCTTGCGCTGTACCGCGGACTTTCACCTACGCTTATCGGGATGGTGCCGTACGCCGGTATCAATTTCTACGTATTCGAGCAGATGAAGGCCGTGCTGCTGCAACGCCTACCCATAATCTTTGCGCAAATAAACGAAAACAATTCAGGAGGAATGCAGCTAAACGTGCCCGGGAAACTGGTCTGTGGTGGCGTTGCCGGAGCCATCGCGCAGACTGTCAGTTATCCAATGGATGTAGCACGTCGGCGAATGCAGCTCAGCCTGATGTACACTGAAATGAATAAGTATAAGTGCGTAAATCCCTCAGTGACAAGATTATTTACCTTAGTCAAATGAAATTTTCTCGACAGTCCGCTGCTTCCTAACTACCGCAGAGGTCTTTCCGATGTTTCTCATTGTTGATTTCTCTTAATACCTACCTCTCCATTGTTCCTTCATCATTATTCAGATTTTCTCATGAAGCTCACGAGTTATTGTATTTTCAGCGTCGGCCTGGTCCAAGCTCTGATGCTCACATGGAAGGAACATGGAGTCGTGAAGGGACTCTACCGGGGTATGAGTGCGAACTACTTCCGTGCCGTCCCCATGGTCGCGGTCTCATTCTCCACGTATGAAGTTATGAGACAAACTTTCGGACTCGACACCGGCGTCAATTAATCCGAGGATAAATTCGTCTTTTGTAATCCGAACGGCTTCCTAGTGATTAGGTGTTGGAAGCGGAAATCCAGTATCTGAAATCATTCCATACTCCCGGAAATAGAGTCCATCCGCCCGCCAATACAAGCGTACCTGCAACAGATGTTCTCCGGGGATAAGGAAAATCACCTCCGTGCTTGCAGAGTCGCCGTACAGTGCCTTGTGGGTCGTCATATAGAAGTCGAGCTCGAGATAGATAGTTTGGAATGTACGTTGCGATACGAATCTGAACGAAAGAATGCGATCGAGAAACACAAGCTGAATAATGCTCGAGCCAGCTGCTCCGCGGAAACTGGCTGGTGCATGTAAATATCAGGCTTGACTTAACATTAGAGAACTCGTCGCCCCGATGCGCCGCGCAGTCAGCCGGTGAGGCGATACCAATATCTGTGCATCCGCGTCCGACTTGCAACTGGCCGACATTAGTACGACCGGGTCGAGTCTCCGTATAGTTGACTCCAGACTGTTTCGTTGTTCCTAATATATTGATCCCCCCAATCGAAACGTTTTCGATGTTGAGAACTCGATCCACCACGCCAGACCCTGTAACTAGTGTAAATATCCGTGTATCGGACCATCAATAACACCTATTAAGAAAATTTCATACACGAGGCATTCTTGTGCGTCATCGGTACTTAGGATTTGGAATCTCTTGCTGCTCAATTCTCCACGACGTTTTTCTGGGGAAAACTTCGTAGAACTCTCTGGCCTTCGAAGCTCCCTATACTCTCCGTCTCGGGATGCGGTTTTCATCCTATAGAAGCCTGACTCGTTTGGTGAGCTCGACGATTCTATAGGAGACTTAAAGATGAGAATTAGACGAGCTCCGATACATTCCGACGTCCGTTAATTATCACGCCCTAATCTCTGAATATCAGAATCTAATATTGTAACATATTTGTTGGTAGTAGAAATCAGATCGATCGGCTGACTGAAGCTGGACTCGATTTTCACATCAAATAAATTGGAAGAAAGAAACTCACTCAGACGTTGTGGACTCCTTCCGAGTAAGGCAAGGTGAACGCATATTTTGCATGAAAATGCAGATCCCGAGGGTTCTCCGACCGGAATTCACAGTTCGAGAGTATCGCCGTCGAAGAGCATATCCCAAGGGTTTTGCGATGTGGATCAGTGAAGATCGCAGCCTTTGGCATGAGTCAGGCCGAACGGTTGGATACCGTCAATTAGAGCAGTTCGCTTATCGAAATTGAAAAGGGTATCTTGGGGTTTACCGAATCGATCCACGCCAAACTACCGACCAGAATCGCGAACAATATATCCGCGATCATCTTCCACAGCGCCGAACGTCCCAGATTTCGACAAATAATGAACCGTTCGATGTCCTGCAATGGATGTGTTGAGTCTTCGTGAAATGAAATTGGTTGAGCTTTATTTCCGAGACAGGGAATTTCGACTTTTCTCGCTGGCTGGTCAGTGCTTGTGCCCTTCCCGCCTGTTTTCAACGCAGAACTGCATGCATATTTCTTGAAAAAACGCAGTCTAGCAACGAGTTGTGACGCAGTGATCAATGATCCGTCTCAGGCGAACGCTCCCCTTCGGTGAAGGGATATTCCATGGGACGGCCGATGAGTGGTCGCTCGAAATCAGGGTAGCCCTCATAGGGAATCTCCTTGATTGCCCTACGAGTTGTACCTTCTCCCTACACCTCTAAAGCGCTTTGGATCTACGGACTCCGCGATATTTTCGCGACTTCCCCTTTGACAGACATCCATCTATTAGTATAATCGATATGAGAAGGATCATATGATAAGGGGAAGGCGAGTCCGGCAAACGAAGGGTAGTTTCCCACGTATCCTGCTCGAGCTCGAGGGGCAGGAATGGAGCCTGGACAAATCCACGCCATCGGACGCTCATCTATTTGAGCAGGCATTGCGCGGTAGCGAAGTTCCGAGACGTTCTACGCACCGATTGAGGTTCCCGATCTACAGCTATGTATGCCGAAAGCTTCGCAAATAAAAACAATGAAAATTGCTTCTCTGATAGTGAGGAATAATCGACTTGGTGCGGAACGATTCTATCCGATGAAAAGATATGCGCTGAGCGCTATCAGTTTCCCTGCCGAAGCCACTAAATGCTCCGACGCGGAAACTTCACACTGAATATTTCGAAGAACAAAACTCATCCCCACAGACTTTCTCAGCTTGCGGTGAATCGCGAACGCTTCTAAAAGAGGTGTTGCAGACGTTGCCATCGGATCCGTTGAGATGCGAGTGGCCAAGTTTGTTCGAAGGGAATTCGAAATGACCTAGATCTGGAGCAGCCGCCGCACTGCAAACGAATCTGTTTCTAACGCGATCGAAAGTATTGTCTGAGCCGAGTTCTTGTTGTACATCGGCATCCGCATTTCATTGATCATGTAGTTGCCGTCCAGGCTTGGATTACCAGCTAGGCCAGATGTCTGAGCGCAGGAACGACCCTGAGCCATTGGCCGAAGCTGATCAAGGACACCGAGGTGACCTTCACTTTTTGAGCAAAAAGGACACCTGAAGACACAAACATGGCACTCGCCACGTCCACTGGAGATTCGTGTAGTTCGGAGATGGTGTCGCGCTCCGCTTTCTGTCGATGAGACCATGGTCGTCTAGCTTCGGTTCGGGCCCTCGGATACGGGTGTGACCTCCGACAATTCCACGACTACGTCCACATCATTGAATGGATCTCTGCTGGGAGCGCGGCGGGGGAAAAAATCCAGAATACCTAGCACTCTCATCTGGGAGAGGCACACGCTCCGAAGCCACGGCCAAATCTTGTCACTCCTCAGACGCGTGTTCGAGAACGCGCGATCGATCAACAAATGCTCAAAAATAGCTTTCAATAGGAGCGTGTGCCTTCTGCGAGTGGTCGCCGCCGCGACCTCGTGCAGAAGGCCCTCAATTGAATGACCTCATGCATCAGGTCGTCGTTCCGAGGACGAAAACACGATAATGAACTGTTACTTTCGGTTTGCTTGTGAGTAAGTAAAGTATGCTATAAGCTCTACTATGAACTATACGATCGTTGTCCCGTGCTCGCTGTCATCCACGATATCCGACAGGTACCACGGAATATCCCCGAGCGTACACCTAGGAAGGAAAATTCCTCGGACGGCTGGCGTAGTCATGCGGAACAATTTTTATTCGAAATGAAATCGGCGATTTCAAAGGCGCTCATCGATGTGTTGCTCCGAGCCCAGTCGGCTACTCTCTGCTTTGTGACATGAGGAAGGTTTCGATAACATCAGATCACTTCGATATTTGTGTTTCTTCCTCAAGAGCTTGCTTCCTGCATTGAATGACGTACACGACGACTACGACGGCGGAGGCGGCCGGGCAAAGGGATGTGGGGTGAAACGGGACACAGTAGCGGACCTTCGAGAGGCTCTCGTCTTCATGAACGCGCGTTGAGTCTTTCACAGGCATCTTCATTCCGGGGTTCTGGTGGTAGTGGTGGTGGCGGTCGTCGTCTACGACAATAGCTATTGTGAGTGACGGCTGCTCACGGAAGGCCGACTGTCCGACCGGTCGGCCGCCGTGTTTGCACTCCGGATAAGCGGACGCAACTTGTGCCGGCAATGAGCTCCTCGTTCGGTCCGTCCGTCGGTCTGATCGTCGGCCGGTGCGTCCGTTGCTCTTTGAGAAATGCCCGCCAGGAATTTCGATTGCCCTTAGGCCATGGACAGCAGAAGCAACCCTTGGTTCCCTAGCAAATAGTCAGTCCGCAGGTAGGTAGCCGCCGAAGTCTGGAGCGGAGTTCTTCAGTTGAGCAGTTCTAGGAACTTCGTCGACGACGAAGAAAGTCGAGAATGGTGCGCGATCGCTCCTGTTTGGACTCTCAACGAGCGGCGACAATGGCCGACCGGACAGCACGCCGGCTTGCTGCCTGCTCAGCTCGTCAGCTCGTCAGTCCGTCGATCCGTCAGTCCGTCAGTCCGTCAGTCCGTCAGTCGTCAGTCCGTCAGTCCGTCAGTCCGTCAGTCCGTCAGTCCGTCGCAAGAGTTCGAGCGCAAGAAAGCAACAGCGACCCGAAAGGGATCCGACCAAACAACGGAGGGATCACAATGCAACTCACAATAATTTGTCGGTAGTTCACACCTCTATCAAAGCGAGAAAGCCAGAAAAGGCTGTGCGCGCTCGTCGTTCGCTCCACGAAATGCTCGCACTTTGAAATTTCAAGAATGTCGTCCAGCTGCCGAGCTTGGTGGTCCAGCGCTGCATTTGAAGCGGCTGAACAACACTTCAACCAGAGGCAAAATAGTCCAATCTGAACAAGATTGACTTTCGGGTGATGCTTATCCGCGACGACTGCTTAGACTACTCTCTCCTAGAGTGATCTCTACTCCGTGCAATGAACGCGTCGCACCAACTCAGTCCCTTCTGGGGTCCCCCGATTCATTCTGGGAGGGAAAAGACTGCTGAAGATTGAGACCACTCAAGACGCTTCGATTAAGTCACGGACGATATAGGGGATTACGAAGAACCTGATGCGTTTCCTGGTTACTCATTTCCGAGGGATCAACTGTAAATGAGTCTCGCTACCCCAGAGGCCTATCATTCTTCTAGCAGAGTCTCCGGCAGAGTTTCTCAGGAAGTTCTTAATCCTTTGGCGCATATCTGGCAGAGATCCCGAGAGAGCCCCGAGAGTTGTTGAAAAACTCGGAGCTACTTAGACACGATAAGATATTGTACTTTCTCGAACAGGTTAGTGCAGTCGATGTGTGTGTGTGTGTCATCCGACCTCCCACGGGCTATTAGAGCCCCTAGAAGTTCGCGGAAGAGCCGTCGGAGGGATTTTGGTTCGAATCAGTGTCAGCGAGAGAATGAGCGGGCGAACAGGCGGGCAGTGAGTGCATTGAGACTTTCCCGATGGACCGGTCTTCTCGGTCGTCAGTTCTCTCCGCTATGTGAGTTTGCAAACATTATCCCACAATGGAGTCCAATACAGAATCCCTGCAGCGAAACTCGAGAAACACTGGGAGCTGGGAGGTCTTCGCGGAACTACAGAGGCGCAGTTAAGCCACTTTGCTACGCTTGTGTGCGAGGAGCTACTCGACACTCGTAGAGAGCCGTACTATCGTCGAGAATAACGTCGTGGACGTCGACCGCTGATTCTGTCAATGGAAACCATGTGACGGAAGACATAGAAAGATGACGCTTCTGGCAGTCCGGAGGACTGCAATGTGAGGACTGTACGCTTAGGAGTCTGCAAGCAGATCAGAAATGGCCATCGATGAGGCGATGTACCTTCCTCGGATCGCGCCACCTGCTGAGCAGGAACTCCTCAATCTTCGTCGAGTTCACGCTCTGAAACGAACACCTCGAAACACCCAGAAACAACGAGAAGACGACGGCATTCTCGGTAATGGCATCATAATTCCCCATTAGAGCACAATATCCAGCTTTGATGGAATGAGGAGGTGGTAGCGATAAGACATGTGAGAACGATATTGATCTGCAGGGCATCATATCGCTCCACGGAGCCAAACTCTACCGCGTCGAAGAAAATCGAGGGTCTCCTCTATAGGTTTCTCGAGATTTTTTCGTCGTCAAGAGCATTCCAGGGAGCGACTCGTGAATATGTTCATTCTGATCGTGTATTAAAGCCAAGCTGAAGCAGCCAAGAACTTCTTATATACATACCCCGATTCGGCCCATCGGCCTCAGATTAATCAGACGGAAGAGAGCTGAGGTGTGTCAGCGCGAAAATCCATCGGAGAATCGACCACGCAGCTCATTTAGAATCAACGAAATGCAAACTCGTAGGATTCGCCGGCGAGTAAAGATGTATATTTACCCCTGAAGTCCTATCGCATGTACAAATTTTGTTGTCCTTCATTTAGCCGGGAGCAGCTGGTGCAGGAGCATGTGGCCGGTCCGTCCCCTGTTCCTCGTTGAACCTGAACCAAAACCAGAGAGTACGCTCTGCAGACGGGGGTGGTTCGAACGCTGCTTCTGCCAGTGGGGTCCCCCGCAGCAAAAACTAACGATTCCTTCCCTCGTTGAGGAGCCGAAAAGCGAAAGGCGAACCTCGAAATTTTTAGGAAGAAAATGAGTCTGCTGTGGTGGCGGGTGCGCTCCATCTCTCGGAGGAGGCCCCGTCAACGAAGACCACCTCCCTCGCGCGACCTCAAGGTGAAACAGGCGCACCGAACGATCGGCGGGCTCGAAGAAGAGAAATGAAAAAGGAAATGCATTTTTCTCGTTCCTGAGGACGAACTCGAGATCAGTTGCTTGGTTTCAGAATCGTCAGTCAGGTTTTCCTGCTTGCGAGTGTCTGCTCATTTCAGTGATTAAGGGTAGGTACCCCGCACCTGGACATGCAATGATTGGATCTAAACTCTCGATCGCACTACATTCTCGTTAGCCGCCATCTGACTGAGGAGAGTTTACTTGACCCGACAAAAACAATGCAGGAACAAATACTTTCGGGAACCGTGGTGTTCAGAGGGGTTCCTTCAAACTAAGTGTAATGCATGCAGATCTACGGAACCTCCATGTCATGGCTTCAATCGGCATCCGCGGTCCCGGAGCCGCATGACGGCTCAATCTTCCGGAAAGCGGGAAGAATTTCCTCAGGTACCAAATCTCCCAATCAATATCCCATCGTTCAGAACTCTGTACATTTGGCATCAGAGACGGTCAGTTTAGGTAGACGATGCGAGCTGACAATATCGTCGATTCTTGGCCCACGGATATTCCGTAACGAGGAATCAGCTTTCGTGAATTCGTCGCATGCCTCTACGAGATATGCCATCGCAAAACTCCCTCAAGCGGAAGAACTCTGTCTGCAATGCGCGTCGGCTAGTTCGCGACACCCGATGAACGAAACGCGACAAGCTGCTGATTCGATAGTGATGGCAGAGATTATTAAGGACCAGACTGAGTACACTCCGATCTGGATTGACCTGAGACCTATTGCAGCAACGGAATGAACTCTATCGCTTCTTCCAGGCCACGATTGAGCTGGAAAAGCGCCCCTTCCAATCCGATTTTCTCTCACCTCGTCTCTCGCAATTCCTCTAGGATACCTTCGCCTATGGAAATTCGAAGCTCTTCCCCTGCCCCTCGATTCTTTCTGCCAAGTGATAATCAAAAACAACTTTGACTCGATTGTTTGAGAAATTCGACGAAGTTCTTCCTCGAGAGAGGAATGATCCTCGGATGCCTCTCAAGATCAGAGATTACAAAGGGAGGATTTTTGTCAGCGTGTCTCTCTCGAGTATGTTCCCGTTCATCGAACAACGGAGCATCCGGAACGAGTCGAGCAGGCGAGAGACATCGTGGTAAAAAAATCGCTCAACAATGAAATGTTTCTATTGCTCCAGCTGGTGGACTATGACGAACAAATTAGCTGATGAATAGAATCGACCTGAACATGAAGAGACTGGAAGCTAGCAGACAACAGACTATTTAGCAGGGAGGCTGGAAAAAGAGAGCTCGTAGTTTCGGTTTTTTGTCCTCTCATTTCAAGTTTCTGTACAGAGCGAGAGCCGAACTCTTTCTTCGATCCATCACCACCCGATAAAAACACATGTTCTCCTGCGAAGAGTTCTCTCTCACTGTTTTCGGAAGCAGACTCAAGATCGCCGCCTTTTATTTATAGCGCTCGTCTGATACGATCACTCAAATTTTAAAATAGTGCGTGTAGTGTGTCCCATGCAGAACGAGAAGCACCGACAATGCTCCCGAAAAACAAAAGATGTGCGGCGGTGTCCCTTGCGTCGCGACGCGTCGTCGAAGATGTGAACGACTTCCGGATATTAAATCGAATGGAAAACGGCTTCCCCTTGATGGATGGAAGCGGAATGGATTGATCCAAGAGAAAAGCCTCTAAGTTCCTCATGCAGATTTTCGGCTTCGGAGGGTACAGTCATCCAAGAAAGTCACCGGGTACTTTTGAGCTTGCCACTCAATCCGCGAGAGGTGACGGAAGTGAATTGTTGACAGTCCCACCAAATCGCGCCTGCGCCGTGTGGGGTCGGAACCAATCATACAGCACCTGATCTCTTTCACCGAAGTTTTCCACAGCAAAATACATTGTGTCAGAAGGATAAGCTTCACGCACAAGACGGATTCGCAGGTTCCGCGAGGGTCGCCGGAACGTTACGACCGCGTCATCATCATCTCAGATCGCTAGCAGGACACTCCGGGAATGCGTCAAGCAAAACCTGAGTCGTTCACGAAGTTTGCTCCCATCCCGCGCTGCGGGAGTCTCGTCGACTCCGGAAGGGGTTCGAAATTCGGATTCACGTCCCGAAGATTCTATTCGGAGAGCGGAATGAAATCATCGCCCCTCTCGCTCTTTCAGATGCGAAATGCGATCAGCGCGGAAATCCGACGCGTGATCTAATATCGGGAATCGAGAGGAAACCTTGTACCGAAAGGGATGGAATGATTACGCGCCGACCCCTTGGGTCGAGGCTACTCAAGTAATGCGTCGCAGGCAATTATAGAAACAGTACCCGCCTGCCACTATTATCGAGGCTAGTGCAGCCCTTATTAGACAAGAATACCACTATTATATTTGGCTAAGAAGATCTGCAAACGTATTATTCCGTCATTCTCGCATCCGACATTATCCTATGGGTCGACAGTGAGTGGAGGTCGCTTCTGGCGTCGTTTTATATCAATAAAGGACTCTTTTCCGACGTTCCTTCGCCTTACGGAATGTTTGTCTAATCCTATGGACTTCCCTCCACCGTGGGGAAACTATCAGGTGATTCCGAGTGTGCCCCGCATTGAACACACGCGGGGGGCATCTGGATCGATGGAGTGGCAGTCTGTCATTCTTTCTCTCTTCTGTTTGGATGTATCACCTTCGTGTTTCAGGCGCAACCGGCAGCTCGGTCCGCTCAAGGTTCCGTGACTTCGGAATGTATTCCGTCTGCCAATAACACCGATCCATTCTCGGACAGCCGGAGAAACCTGGAGAACGCGGACGAGCGAAACTCCTGGAATCATGGAAAGTGCACATGGTTACACTCAAGATTTGTGGCTGGAGATGATTACACGCCGACCAGTTTGGGGATACGATCCGAGGATTCATGTGGCGTTAAGGGGTGCACGTTAACCAAACTGGCCACCAGATGGACAGAGTCTGGAGCGATTGCTTGAGTAGCGGCCGCTCTATCCACTGCTCCTTCCTTGGGCCTCGTGCCAGGCACGCTCCGCAGAAGCCGCCGTATGAATCATTTATGGGAGCTGAAAAGTTGAAGCTCATGCTCGAGATTCCCATGATGAATCTGACTCGGGTCCTCAACCCCGGTCCTCAGGTCATATTATGAGGACCGCCGTGTTCGGGAGGTGATGCGCGATCATTTCTGCTCTCCATCCGCATCGACTCCCGACATCTAGAAGTTAAGCGTCACGTCGTGCTCTTTACATGGAGCGCTGGGATCAGACCAACGATCGGAGGACACTTCATCAAATCGTCGAATTACCATCTCCAAAATATGCTGTCGGATGGGGCGAGCTTTGCCTCTCATTTTTTTCAGTTCGATTGTTCGATTTGCCGACGGAAATGTGCTCACCAGCACTCACAATAGCGAGCACCAGGAAGCCGGTCGGCCGGGTCTGGCCACTGGTAGAAAGCTCATCCGATGATTGTGAACAACGGCACGGCACCAGGCTGACGCTACTCGTTCGCTGGGTAGGTGCGTTGGTGGCGGACAACACTGAAAGCGGAAGACGCAAACCGTCTGACGCTAAGTTACGATGGCTTCAGTTTGTAGCTGTTAATCGCGCCCGACGCTAGCTCGTTCGTCTGTTTATCGTCGCTGGACATCGGACTGCAGCTGACTTCCTTTGACGGACAAGCCGAGTGTGTACCGACAATTTTCGACAGACTCTTTTCCTTCATTCAGTTCATCGAGTTTTGCTCATTGTAAAAGAAGAGCAACCTCTATAAGCTGCGCTCGATAACACATCATGTACAAATGGATTACGGGGCCGTGGGGAACTTCCTCGACTTTTCTTCCCGGGAGTTCATACTATTGGAGCCGGACGCCGGGGAACCGCAAAGATGTAATGCATGCGTGCCGTGATTACATGCAGAAGATCCAATCCCAACGCGAGGAGAGATCTAATGATGCGAGCATGACGTGCGGCTATGGCTAGGAAGTCTGATTGCATTCGAGCCGATGTCGCTTCTAGCGGTTTTTACGGTGTTGATGGCGGTTGACGTCGACGCAACAGTCGGGAGTCATCATCAAGATCACCGCAGTACTGCCGTCTGGACTCCCATCTGGACAGGCGATGAGTCGAGGCTCGAGCCGGCGAGCCTGATCGGCAAATTGGCTGTGGCGATGAGAGTGGTAGTTGTAGTAGTATAAATACAAGTAAAACGGGGAGACGCCGTCGCTATCCGGAAAAGGGTCGCCATCTGGCGAGGCCGCCGCTTTCTGACCAATCGAGCCTTTCGGTCACTATTCGTTGACATGAGCGGTCGTCGTACAGTCCAGTTGGGAATTTTCCAGAGCAGTTCACGTCCGCGCATCATATCGCATCACAAGCCACTCGGTCGTATTGCGATCGGAAACCTACTCGTTGAATCTACCTTTCGCTCTGAAGCTAGAATTCCACGGGGGAGTCGTCGGGTAACTGACTGCAGCGGGCTACGCTGTGGAGCTTTCTTCCCCCTCGGTTAAAAAATCGGGAATCTGCTTTCAGGGGCCGGGAATTCCAGATTGAGTCCTAAGAGAAAGTCGCATAATGAACCCGAGTCTTTTTGTATTTTCTACGGAGCTCCAGGGTGCACCTCGGATGGGCTTGCTCTGTTCGATGGCACCTATAATAGTTTCTTGGATGTGAGCTTAGCGATTTTCTGGGGCCCTGAGCGACCTCGAGAAGCTCCGCGCTTCTTCGACTCTCGAGAGAAACCCTCGACCACTTGTTGACCCGCGAGCCTAGCGGTCTGGGCTTGGAAGAGCAGCGTACGGTACTTGCAGGCTACCGCTCGAAGTTCTGCATTGAGAAAGTTTCTTTGAAGAAGCAACAAGGTTAGTAAACAGAACCTTCATCCTGTCTGGGTTATTTCGACCAGCTTGCTAGCACGAGGCTAGAGCAGATGCAGATGCTGCCATCATTGTCGCTCTTCCCGTGAGGCCCTAGTGCAGCGGCAGCAGCAGCAGATTCGACTCCCTCTAAATGCTGGTGGTGGTGCAGCACGCGTCCGGCACATGCCCGATGGTGCAGCACACGCCGCCAACTGGTGGGGTTTCCCGTCCGAGCGAGCGAGTTGGCAGGCCGCAGGCTGGCGTCCATACATTTGTTCGTTCATCAATCCCCATCCGAAGTTTCTCAAGTGACTGCTTTCTTTCTCTTCGTCCTCTTCTTCTTCGGCTTGTCGTCTATCGCTAGTCGTCGTCCGTGTAGAATAGCGGCTCACTCGCTTTCTCGACCCTTTTGGCACGCGCTTCTGCTGCTGCTGCTGCACCTTGCCGAACCGGCTGTTGCTCGGAATGATCGCAGAATGAATTTCGGTGTGCACTTGAACATTGTTCTTCCGAGCTTAGCAAACCCGGCATTATGCTGAGGATACATGAGTCAGGAGGCGTCTCCGCAACAGCAGAAGAGCCATGGTATCCCCGGGTCCGAGAGACTTCCATCTCGTTCATCAGGGACCAATTCTACCGTTGTCTAATTTTTTTCCACAGATGGGGGCGCATGCTGTGCTCCTGTGTGTTACTTTCGGTTTCTTGGGGATTTCGCCGGAGAACGGAACGAAGGACGAGTGAGGGAGTCGCAAAGTTCCGTTCATTCCGATACCGAACGAGAGGTGTCTCCTCCTACTTGAGCACCTTCTGTCGCTCGTAAAAATTGATGCTTTTGGTGGCGGTGTTGTTGTCGGCGTCGTCGTCGAAGAAACACGCAGAATACCTTCAATAGGCTCATCGACCACTTTAGAAACTCGCTCCTCGAGCGACCGGAGCTGACTTCAGCAAGCTACTGCAAGCCTCGGGTCCGGAAATTTTTCTCTCCGTTCAGTGTGAGTTTCCCGAGTGCCCTTCGACACGATCGGGGAATAAGTCGAGAACAAATCCCGGGGAATTCGATGGCGGAGGATGAAGGTGATTCCTCTTAACTTCTCCGGGTCGTTTTCGAATGATGAATGTGTCGGCGACAGCGGTAGCGCCCGTTGTTTTTTTCTAAGACCAACGCATGCCGAGAGGGGCGAAAGAAGAATGGAAACAGAGTCTATCGCTAATTTAATCTTAATGTTAATTCAGTGAGTTGATTCTGCTGCGAGAACTCTATGTGGGGTCCGATTCTCTGGTCTAGAACACGCAGAGCAAGCAGCGGTTCACTTTTGCGGCTGCCGCTCTATCATTTGTGCTTGTTAGCGAACCACCTAGATCCTAGACGACTCGAACGAGAATTCCAACACGGTCTGTGGCGTCCATCTCGCCACTCGCTCCTTCCTGATCAGATCTCGTTTCTTCTAATGCAACGCCTCTGACCGACTCGATCGATGAGGGCGAGCAGCGGATAAGAAGCCGGCATCGATTGAATAATAATTAATCAGTTTTGTCGGACCTCGACTCGATGAGACATGATTGCGTTATCAGCACGATCCATGTCTTGCATATTTTTTCACCGTTCACTACCAATCAGTTGATTACTTGCATTATGAATATTAATGCAATACAGCGTCTTGAGCTCGAGCCCATCCGTCCGGGGAGTTAGTTATCTGATTTGTCGGATTATAGACCGCTCCCTCTGTCCGGTGCAACCTCTGCGAGATTCGCATGGCTCCGTCGTCGGAGAAAGTTTACCGTCGATGGCATTACCTCCGACGCCGGCTAGTGACCCCGACACCGGGCTAAGACTTCACCGCACTCTCTAAGTCCAGGATCTGATGGCTGATCACCCTGGTTATCCACATCCTACATCTGCCGTCTGGCTGGTGCTGGAGCCGACCACGAAAGCAAAAAGGAAGATCGCGGAACACTCCTCATCGGAGTGCGATCGAGAACGAGTCGAGTGATCTTATAACGGTGATTGTCATTATTGAGCGAGCGAGATCGCTCGATTAACGAGGGAGAAGGGGGAACGCTCATTCACGGCCTTTGTCAAAGATCGACAAGTGCATCTGACCATCGTTGGGAGCATCCACGTCGATCCTCCATTCTCCTCCAACTTCTGGACCCCTTTGGAAACGTCCAATGATTCAAAGAGCTTACATCAAAGCGGACGCTCCGTTTGCGAAGAAGGAGATCATTAGTCTCGATTTTGTTCATGAACACAGTCGGGAAAACCCCGCTCGAGAGGACCGAATTCAACGGTGATGATGATGTAGATCTTACGGAAAGATACGAGCGATTCTCTCGAGCGAGTGAACAAGCGACCACAGACGACCTCCCTCAATCTTCAACTCTCACACCGAGATGTTTGAATTCTGCAGCTATGCGTTCCCGCGAACGACTCGGCCACCGGCAGCGAAATAGAGATGTTCCTCGTGTTGATTGCCCTGATGATTCGATCAAAATCAGTGAGAGCGGTAGAATAGGACTCGAAGGCAACGGCCTTCAAAGGTCTAACTAGTGCGGCTTCACAGCAGCCGCATTCGCCACGCCACCCACCGAGGGCGGTCAATCACTTTCCTGGGGCTGACGCATAATTATTATGTCGATCGATCGATCGATGGAGAGATAGACGGATCGGTCGCTCGATCGGCAGACTCTGACTCCGTGTGTGACCCATCTCTCCCCAGCCAGTGTTTGGTGATGACGTGTAAATTTCTCGAGAAACTGGTAGTCGAATGGAGTCGACGACTCGAACGGGGGGCGTCGTCGACGTGGGGTCCGAAAGCCGCCAACGAAGTCGTGTTTTCATCTTTGCGAGCGAGCCGTGATGTCTCTATATTGATGAGTGCTTCTTGTTACTGGTGTTGATTTAAGAAGGCCACCTCCGTCAGTCAGTCAGTCAGTCGGTCATCTAGTCCGCTTACTTGGCCCGTCGTGGTGAAGAGTCACGTGATGAAAGATGGTCTTCTCGTTCATCGCCTTCCGAGTTCGAACCGCCACACCGACCGGAGCCAAGCGAACGTACAGAGCGGTCCCTTTCAACCTGTGCCCATGTTGTCGGTGCCGATGGCTATTGCCTAAATAACTCATCTCACTCGGTGTCGCCTCTCGCGCTCTTGAGTCTGTTTCGAAGTTTTCCCTCACGGTGAAAGAATCGATCGTACTCATGTCGTATGCTTTTCGTCGACGCTGCGTTTCTGAACGTCTACTAGGCGGGTAATCCTCGGAGAAATTCCTCCGACATTGTTCCTATCGAGCGTCGCTATTCGATACAATGAACGCGTCGGACCTCCTGGCAGGCCAGATCGCCAAATGACTCGTGGTTTACTTGGTTTGTCTTCTTCGATAATCATCGAGCGGGAAACCTGCCTTGAAATATGCTTGAGTCGCCATTTGGAGAAAATAGACGAAAAAGTCGAAAAATGTCGTAGTGGTCTTTCTTGTCGTTGCCCTCGTCGAGCATCGCGGGCGGCACGGATCTTACGACCATTGTGTTTACAATGTGTCACGTATCCTGTTACGGATCTGGTAAATGAGCGAGAGGTCGTCTGGCCGATATTTCAAAGAGATGAAGAATCTTCATCATTTGCTGCTCCTATTTCTCGAACGACTTTAAAAATGTCGTCACATTTGTTCCGCTCACGCTCACTTGTACCACTGCGCTATTTCGTTCAGGGTACGTCTTGTCATCGTTTCGAACCGAGTTTTTCGCGGCCGTCCTACTCGAGGGGCGTTCGAGCCGATTTTTCCATAGATTATCCATCGCTTGAGGGATTAGACGAGCGAAGGGACGATTTGCCCACGGGAGGGATGCAAGGACTTCACCGCCTCCTGGACTCGAACCTCGAGCGGAATCCCTCGGATCGCGTCCTTGCCGCGACATTCGACGGCGACTCCGGGAAGCAGCTTGTCGCTGCAAACAGTTCAGTGTGTACCGTAAGGATGAGATTCCCGGTTAGCGGAAGCCGCGTTCTGTCATTCCTATCTCAGACGACAATGGCAGTTGCCGAGGCAGCAGGAGCAACAATGTCGACGTAGACGACCGGTTGTTGCTACTCGGTTTCGTAGCGTGTTGGCTGACTGGCGCTCGTGGTGGTGGCGGCGGCGTACGCGGCGGCGTGGGCGCTAAGCGACCAAAGGAGGAGGCGGCAGTGCAGCGTGTCTCAGTGCCGCAATCCGGCGTCGCTGACGTAGTTTTCCTCTCGTGATTCATGGATTCATCCGCTGGCTCGCGTAGATTCTTTCATTGAGTATTTCTCTCGGTCTCGTTTTGGTGTTTGTCTCGTATTTTGCTACGTTGATTCTACTCCGAAGAAGCATTCCGGTCGGTCCGCAAAACGAACGGTTTGGCGGTCGGTCAGATGGATCCGTAAGAGAACCGATGAGTGTATCAACCGGCAGATGAATGTTCTTAAATTTTTATGCGGCTCGAGTAGTTTGTTCCCGCAAACACTTCAACGATTGTTGCGAGGCTCCATCCAAGTCGCCAGAGTCTTCTTATCCGATCGCGTGCGCCGATCGATGACTCGCTTCAGTCGCCGTCGTCGTTGACGCGACCCTTCTCGGCGCAGCGGAACCTGACGACGTCGACACGTCAACGCGTCACGGAGCTCACAGTCTGTCAAACAATCCACTTATCCTCCCATTTCGTTCGGGGACTCGATCAGAGTAGGATGATCGCAATCAGTGGAAATGTATGAGGCAGCAAATCCTGTCCCGGAAAGATCTTCGGAGTTAGGAAAGCCCAAGAAGTCCCAGATGCTAGGGTCCGGGATTCGCTTATCAGTGCCGCGCACCTTGCACAGGATGGCTCATGAGTTCGACGAAAAAACAAATGTCTCAACTGGAAGTATCATCATGTCATCAAGAAGTATCATCAACATGTCAAGAATCAAATATCCACCGGAATAGATCGTGATCCCCGTCGAGAACTACCTAATTTCGATGAGTCCGACAAAGGTTTCTGATTTTGATCTCATTGATAGACGATGACGACCTTCCGCTCGGGCAGCTCGCTACGGGGCCATAGATTCGTTCTGGTGTCGTCACCTTTTTATCCCGTTTCGTAGATCCGATCATGGTCTCGTTCGGCAGAATGTCCCCGACGTCATAGTCGTCGACGTCATACGCATCTCTCGCGGAATAATCGGAGTGGGGAAGTTGCTTCCGACGGGGTCTCATTCAATGGAAATTCGTCAAATGCTGAAGAATCAAGATCCGTCTCCCTTTACGGTTACCGAAAACCGCATTTGACGTCAACTGTCGAATTTGCATTGGCATCCTCCTGCGCTGCTTCTCAAGTGAGAAGGACGGAATTCGATTTCTCTAACCGTGGTTTCTTGAACGATGGATTCTTCAGGCGAGATTTTGGATCCCGGCAGAGTAGAGCGGGACTCATCCAACGATGAGAGAAACTTGGGTACCTACAAGGTCGAGAGCTACAGTTCTCGATGCAATTCGACAAGATTGGGCATTTCTCCAGCGGAGCTGATCCTTATGCGACGCCGCTGAATCGGTGGACCCACCATGCAGACATGTTTGACCGTGCCCGGGCCCAGTGTCGCAAGCCACAGTCTGAGTCAGCACGCCCTGACAAACACCGTCACCGCCAGACAAGCGGTCGCACTCGCAGCGGTCGTGTGGTCTGAAGTGATCTGGTCTGGGATCGTAGCGTGAAACCCCATATTTGTTCCCAAAGGCCTCGAGATCCGGGAATCGAACTCGAAATACCCGCGACATTTCCCGGTGTCCAAGTTCTTCCTGGACTCCCGAGTTCCTCGAAGGTCAGTCGAATGCTGCATGGGTAGGTCGAGGATCCGGGACTCAGGGTAGGATCCTGGCTCAAACGGCCGACGAAGAGCTCGTCGGATCGACGATAAAATTCGGCGCGATTCCCAAGGATCGAAAACGGTATAGCTGCAGAATGTGACTCTTGCCTGTCGTCAGTCGAGAGAGACAGAGATCTGCCGCAATAGAGAGAGTATGCCTAGGCTGTAAAGTCAGGGCCGCTTGGATGACAACCACCACTCACTTGACTGAGTGAGCTTCTGCGAAAGAGGTGCTCACTCCAAAAACTTGAAGATATTTCTCTAGTTTTACACCTTTACGGCTTGATGGTCGTGAGGTCGGTGGTGTTCCGCGAACAAACCGCACCCTCAAAGATGTGAGCACCGCGCCGTTTCGTTTCTCTGCGCGCTCCAGACTTTATAGACTTCCGATCCGAGTATCTCGCTGTATCTCACCTCGTTAAACCAGAGCAGCACCAATTAAATTGTCAGTGTCGACAAGCGCCGACCTTTTCGAATCGTGCAAAATCGTGCCTCTTGCGGTCAGCTGCCCAACAAGTGAACCGCCGCAATCTGCGGGAGAAGGCGTCGTACACTTCGGGAGCCGGCGAGAGAAACTCCGCTGAGTTGCATTGTTCGACGCTTATTTGCTCAGTTCGAAGATTGAGTGATCGATTGATTGATTGATCGATCCATCCATGGACCCGCTAGAATCGATGAAGATTAGCACGCATGGAAACCGATTCGATCACCTTTTGCCAACGGGACGCCCTTGAACGTCCTTGTCTCACGATTGGCTTATATAACGGGATCAGCGTCGCCGTCGCGTCGCTCTCCTCAGGCGGTGGCTGACGTCGACCGATGTTGACGGTTACCGGTCTAATCGCTAGCTAGCCGGGAAGTTCGATGCGGACATTCGTGCAGTCCGTCTCGGCCGACTTGAGCACTCAGGCGTTGGCAACCGCGAGGACAAAATTCCGAAATCGAGAGGGGGAAGATATTCAAGGACTTCTGGATCCGTTGGCATTGAAGCCCTGCCGCTCGAAGAAAGTTTGGCTTGTTGTGCGATTACCGGTCTTCCGTGCCGCACCGAAGGAAATCAGCGCCGGAGGTGATAGAGACGATACGGCTCGTCGCTGAAGTTCCGCAGTCTGAGCCGAAGCCAACGCGACCAGTTGACAAAATCTGCTGCTTCTCCAAGTCTGGCGGCGACAGCGAGACGCTTGTCACATCAGTGATCGGACGATTTCCAATTGAGGTACCTATCTCCCTCAAAAAGTCATTCCAGGTGAGGCTGCGCGGTTTTCTACGCAGATCTTCGTTCCTGGAGTTCCTCAAAATGATCCAAATCTTCCTCGTCCCTGGTAAGCGCTCGACGCGTACCGATACCGAATGATCGGCGAATTTTACAGAAAATCCGCTCTTCAGTTGAGTCTCTCAGATGAGAGCAGAATTTGTTTTCTCGAGGAAGATGAGGACCTCTGATGTTGCTACCACATCCGCGGCGCTTTATAGCAAGCAGTTAGCCGGTTTGGTCTCGACGAACATAGACTTACCGTCTCCCGGGTGACAGCCAGTTCCTGGTCGGCGTCTGTGTTCTGCTGGTCGTGGGTGTGTTCCGCACGTTCTTCGAGCATCCAAGCAACTCTTCCTTGAATGTCCATACCTCCGGACATAAATCAGAAATGGAAAGCGCCTGCTGGAAGGTATCAGAGGCGACTTCGCTCGAGGTTGTTCTCCCGCTGAATCGGAAAGCGCCTGCACGAGCGTCAACAGAACGACGTTTAGGGGTACCATCTAGCGAAGACCGAGGACCTGCTTCAGAGGGCTGGCTGCCTCCCTGGCAGAGGAATGCGAAATTGTCGGCGGTCGGTCGGTCGGTCGGTCGGTCGGTCGCTGGGTTGCTTGGTCGGCCGGTCGCTCGATCGGTTCACCTGTTTGACGCCGAGTTCCCAGACGTTATTCCGCCCCTGGAGCTGTTTCTCAAGCTGTTTGAGTCTGATCAATTAAGAACAAACACAAGTGCATCATACGATTCAGTCGAGTTGGAGGTGGCTGAGTTGCTGGTGCGCTGGTTGCCGCCGCCGACGACGTCTCCGAACTGCTGGACATACTTGACCTATGTGGGTGTGGGTGAACTTTCTCCAGACCGGATTAGTCGAATCAGAAAGAAAGGGGGCACTGGCGGTGGACTGGAATCCGCCATACAAGGCCGTCCGCGCTCGAATCAGATCAGTTTTGCCGAACAATTCCCTGAAGTCATTCTCTCATGGAATGCATGTCCTACGACGGTGCACAATGAAATGCGCTCGACTCGGATTGTTCCCGAAGGGTCTTCTGAGTTCTGCCACATCGATTATTACCGGCCCTGGTATTTTTCGCTCCCACGCCTGCCTAGCGACAAAGTTCTCCGGTTATCAGTTATCACTGATGAGTTTCGCATCCTACTTTGCCCTTTCAGGTGCTCAACTTCAAATCCAACCGTATCCGACATGCTCGCGTAGCAGCCAGTACTGGCGAGCCAAGATAGATTCGAGCACGAATTTTCCAAGAGGGGACTCACAAATTAGAGATCATACTAATTGCCTGTTCCGGATCGTGAATCCTGAGAGGTCATGCCATCATACATCGGCGTTCCTCACGATTTGCTCATCTCAATATGGAGAAAAATGAGATTCTGATCTAGGAGACCTTTCGCCGTTATCTCAGTTGGACGAGAAATATGAAGTGAGATATAGGGTACCTTCTTCCATTATGGAATGTCCCCCATTACGGTCAGATTCGAATCCCGCGGATACCAGAATGTCGTTTTTCTACATGCGGTGATGACTTGATACGAAGGCTCGTATGATGAAAAACTCTTTTTATATCTAGATAAATCTACACGTCCCTGAACCCAGGGGCGATGACTCAGCGAATCATTGTTTCCGTTCGGGCGAGTCCCCCTTATCAATTCTGGAATATGCGTCGGATGAGAGCTCGATCCGAGAGACAATAATCGACTCAGATGGGGAAAATTATCAGAATCGTCTCCGCTAAAGGGACGTCTCGTATCGAGTACGGGTTCCTGGCTCGAACCATCGTTTGCAGGCTTCCAGGTGACCTTCGACTAGGTAGGGCTCTTGAATGAGCTCTCATGTCCTGGGATGTTCACCCATGTTCATCGGGAAGATGAATAGAGACCCGTCGGGGTTCGGGTTTTAGGGGACATGTCTGAGATGCCGTCGTTGTAGATGGACGGAATGCTTCATCCGCTCATCTGGGAAGCGGAACCACTCGCTGAAAAAGCTTGCCATACCGCTGGCTTTGACTAGTTCAGCTCCAGGAGCGCTGATCGTAGTCGGGTAACTCCCGCATCTCTTCTCAGTCCCCGGCTCCCCGACGACGTCGAAACGACCCCTCTGACCGGTGTGTTCTCCTTTAGACATCTAGGAGGTGTGCGCAACTCGAGCATGGATATGCACCGCCGTAACAGCCCGAGTCGGTGCGCGTCTGCTCGTTGCGCACTCTCCGGCACTTACGCAGGATGAATCCCCTACGGCTTGCCAGACAGCATTCTACACGGGGCTGGGACCTGGGACCCTTCGCCGCGCGAATGTGAATCTCTAACATCATTCCGTAGATGCCATCCACTTGTGTTAGCAATATCGGTGTTGGAAAAATCTCCTCCCGGACCACGACGATATGTGCCTGAGCATCAGTCTCCGCAGCATGAACTCGATCGAGTTGAGGTCGACAAGAGGATAGACGGTCCGGATGATTTCTGCCATTCTTGGGAGCGCCGGATCAATAGCGAACATTCTTCACAGGTGAACCGGGTAAGCAACCGAGAGCTTAGCCACCAGAAACTAATTGCGCGCAGAGACTGGTTTCACTGAATCGCTTAACTCACTCTCAACCCGACGTCGTCGTCATCGCCGTCGCGATGGAGGCGGTGGCGGTATTGGTTGCGAGGCGGAGACTATTAAGCGGATTGGGTTGATCATAATGATCTTCGGGTAGACTGCTTATCGCGGACGCGCACGTTTACCGTCGTAACGAAAAGTGGAGTTCACAGCAGACTGATAGCTCGCTATTCCCATAAACGGACACGGTCGGGCTTTTCGACCGAAGACGACGTCCGACTAGCAGGTTCACCAACGTGACCGCCGGTGGATTAGCGGAACGAATTGGAATTTTTGCGCGAAAGGATTCGCCACCTCAGAAGAGATTGAGCGTTACTTCCGACTTCTCAAGCTGGCGTTCGTAGATGGCAATCGGGACCTTCCTCACTCGGGACGATTGATGCTTCGTGCGCCGCAATCATCACCTACTCGTGCGATGCGACAGCTCAATCAAACGCGGAGAGCTTGCGCGATAAAGAAGTCAAGGTGGAGGTCAGGGTCAGATGAGAGAAAGCAGAAAACGGTGGATTTCCCGCACCGCAATCACAGCGAGGAGCGTCAGGAGCAGCAACAGTAGTAGAATCGGTAGTAGTTACACGGCACGAGGAGACGAGCCTGTGAACGATTACTTTTGCCAACGCCGTCGGCCGCTGCCAGCGGTGAAAGAAGCGTCCGACGTAACTTTCATCGATTGAGTCTCAAGGAAATTCCAGAAGACCACGGAAGGAAAGGGGAAATTCACCAGAAAACCGTTAAACAACTAGCAGTTATCATCGTCGAACGGCTTGGCCTTCCTCTCTCGATCCCAGGAATCATTCCAGGACCGTGGCTGGATTCCGAGAAACCTGTTCAGGATAGATTATCGTCTCGACGAAGATAAAGAGACTTCGATGGCAGACGAGGGAGTTCCAATTGATTTCGATCATAGGCGACCATGAGGTCCCGATCTGGACTGAGTTTCGGTCTACTCCCACAAATCGATGGCGTCCGTGCCTGGAGCTCTCACGGACAAATACCCATTCGAGTAGCGTAGTATGTCTGTGTTCGCAAGTTTTACGCTCGGTTTAACGATTCCAAGAGGAACTCTCGACACTCGTCCACGAGGTCAGCGACTCTCAGCGACAGCAGTGAGTGGGCGATGGACAGTCAAGTCAGACAGCGACGACGGTGATGCCTCCACTTTATTCGCTCCGCTCGGTGACACCTGAAAGCAGACGTTTGTACAGTTTGCCAAGCTGTCGATGAGCGTCGAGTAGCCGGCTACACCGCGACCCTAAACTTGGAGTCGAGGTTTGGGGGCTCTTCTGGACGGAGGGCGCGAGGGAATTCCACTTCTGCCTTGAGGTCCCAACTGCGACGACAAGGCGGCGGAGACATACCAGTACGTAGCGACCGAGGGAGCAGCCAGCCGGAATGGACAGCGTTCCAAAGCAGAATGACCGAAGACGGTACCGATAGCCGTGTTTGGAGGGAGGCCACTTCAGAAACAGAACCAAACAAGAGCAGAGAAAGAAACTGAAAAAATTCCCTTGCGCACGACCAGGATATCGGGAAGATAGTTCAAAATTGTTTCGACCTTCCATATCTAGTATTCCGCTCGGATCTTCGACAAGATCCCCCGACCGATGAAGATAGTTTATTCGTATGG
The DNA here is from genome assembly GCF_000255335.2 of Galendromus occidentalis. Lineage (NCBI taxonomy): Eukaryota > Metazoa > Arthropoda > Arachnida > Mesostigmata > Phytoseiidae > Galendromus > Galendromus occidentalis. Next base: position 125,800 of record NW_003805430.1, read on the forward strand.
TAATGGAGTCCCGACTCGTTCCAGGATTGAAACCACTCGAGACCGGTGTCGAGGGGGTCACCAATTCGAAACGCGTAGGTGGTGCTCGAAAAGCGAATTGGTGAGAGAAGTCCACCAAAATGAATCAGTCTCATCAGGGAAAGCGAGCCATTGGTTTGCTTATCATGACCGGTGATCAGCAGTCGTTGCCGTTCGCAAAATCACTAGGATTCGAAAGCAATCATCCAGGCGCCGCTCGGACGTGACAGAATACAGCGAGAGAATTCTCGTTCGATCTGGCAAAGCCTTCCATCGTCAGGACCGGAATCGATGGCGCCAGAGCTTAAACTCACGCCAAATTGCCCATTTTCCGAAAACGATCTCGCGGATTACTCGACATGATTCGGCTCGGACTGTTTGTATCTCAGGAACCAGTCGGAAAGAGCCATTCCGCTGCGGCCGGTTCCGTACAGAGCTTGAACCAGGAAATCGGTGATGGCATGACTATCCTCATGGCTAGTGAGGGTCCAGTGGAAGACGATCAAAAGCCAAGGTCGTCAGTGGCTCTTCTTCTATTTGAAGGAATGTCGTATCCGCTGACGAGAACAGTGAACATCTAGGTCAGGTCTTCCTCATAGGAATTTGAACAAGTATGAGAATATTACAGTTGTTGTCTTCTGTCGGTGAAGCTTCCCCGACATCCGCTTATGGGTTCCGTCTGGAGCAGAAGCTCCCGCAGCCCGCTCGGTGGAATTTTTGCCGTGGACGCTCAGGCGCTCTGGATTTTTCATTTTCCATGAGATGAAACTTCTGTGAGCCTTCCGAAGACTGTCCTTACATTACATTCGGAGAGTCGTTTGGATCTGAGAGCTTGGGAATGGCTAGAAAGATTGAAAATCAATTCCGGCAACGGAAGTACTCCGGAGGCAGACGGAGGCCGTTGTGGGGAAAAAACGAATTCCGCTGCGGCTCCCTTGGTTGTCTGTCTCGTCGGAGCTCCAGGGAACTCTCACTAAAATGAGTCAGTTTCTTCTCCTGAGCGAGGCATCGGAAGACATTCCCAAATGTAATTCGAGGAAATCGACGGGTATTCCCGGAACGAACCATCAAATATTCTGGAACTTCCCGCGGGAGTTTCAGCGTCAGATTATTTTGCTACTGCCGCCGCCGCCGCAGTTGATAATGATCACCACAGCAGCAAGGTGAAACTTCAGTCTCTTTCGACTACCGTGTTTTTTTCCCTCCAAAATTGACGTCTTAGAACAAGCAATGGCAATTCAGCTCCATCCGTTTGTAACGTGCCGCGCGCGATGCCAGACTTGCGGCTGGTGGGTAACCTTAGCAACGACCGCTTTCACTCAGTGATGAGAGAATGCAAGTGTTGCTATCTGATTCAAAAATAATCAAATCCACAAAAAGCGACGCGAGGCTACACGCGCGCCTTCAGTTGGCTCATTTTCAGGGGTCTATAAATGATCGACCAATCAACGAGTGAATTCACACGAAAGTGAAAGAACACAAAAAACACTCGCTGGGAACAGAGCGGCTGCTACCAGCCACACGGAATAGACCCTCTTTCGGCTTCTGAAGCGAAGTTGGACTTGAACCTGGAAGTGCTTAAAAATCAAATGAATGAATCGCGATTCATCAGCTTCGGGACAAACAAAAAGCTCGCGAAGGTCTTCCGAGCCCCCCAAATCGATGTGTAGATTCGGAGGAGAAATTCAGTTCCGTCAGTCCGAAAATTAAGAAATTAGAATTAAGTCAGTCCGAGCTCACCATCCAGCATGATCGGTCGGATCCGAGGGTCAGAAGCTCTTCGATGCTCCTTCACCTCACTCGAATCCGCGCAGCACCTCACCTCCTCATGAGCCGTTGCATCGAGGAGCCGGGTGCGTGAGGAACGACATGACGCCTTGGACTTTCGATCGTTGACGACGATGACAGAGCTTTTCTCCCACCGTCATCATGTCATCATCAATGAATGAGCGTCGACCATAACGAAGAGATGACAGATCTTCGACGATGGACTGGAGCCGTGCGTCGCGTCGTGCCGTCGTGCGCCATCTCGATGAATAGCGGAATAGGGAAGCTGCGAGCCTTGAGTCGAACAGGTGCCGCTCGGGGGATCCGTCAATATATCCGAGGATATGCCTGGGAACGATTGCTCCAATATTCAATTGCGCGAAACATATGACTTAGGGCGAGGCGTCTCTTCGGTAGAATCGCTCCCGATGAAGATGCCGATGGAGACCCAGAGCTCGGCATCCGGTATGCTCTGGACGACGCACGAACCATATCACTGACCGTCAGCAGCTCCCTCTGACTGAACGTTATCGAGGTTCCCTCCGGCAAGTTTGCTCCATCTTTTCGCCAGGACGACTCTGTGGCCCGACAGCAGCATCAACATCAACAACGTCCACAACAACAATGACGGAACGAGCGGTTTGAAATGTTTCCCGTCCGAAGAAAACCGCCCATTAGAAAGCAACAACGTCAACTTATGGCGCTATTCGGTTCGCCCAACAAACGAGGCTCCAAACAATCCAGCGAGGAACCAAACAGGTCAAAAGCTCCAATTGGTCCACCACCGACGCCGCCACCGCTGTCGACAACGATTTTCCGCAGAGCCTTTTCCATCGTCGTTGTCGGCCGAGCGACAAGCGGGCACTTCCTTCCATTCCTTTCTCGTCGGTGTATGTCATGCCGTATATGTCCGATTATGACTTCCTTGCTTCAAGCGTACTAAACAAACGCTCCGAGATGAGAATGACCGCAATACGCTACGTTACGTTGAACGTCATATCTCACCGAAAGTCCCGACACCACCAGCTTCGGCTCTGACAGCATTAACGGCGCGAAGAAGAACGAAAACTGAACCAGCAACGGGCTTTTTGTGACACCGAACAAACTGCCTTCACACCCTCCGTTCGGTGTGAGCCCGCGCCGGGGAGTGGAGCAATCTGATTCCGTTCTCTTTTTTCCCGGTGAAGGCTGATGGAGTCAAACACTTGCGAGATGCTCTGGTCGACTATCGAGATTCGATGATGTTTTCGAGTTCTGAGTCCGTGAGTTCCCCCAGGTGGACTCAATTCTCGGTCCACCTCTGGAGCTGTTACCGCAGGTAGCTCATATATTTCAGTGAAGAGCAGAACGAACTAGTTCACCAGTTCAAGGACGTAGAATTGGGTTGTTGGTTGATGGTGCGATGGGGAGGACTACATGGCCGCGAGTCCAGGAAGTGGTTCCCCAACCGCCTGGTCGATCCTCATTCACAATATTGTAGCTGTCAGTTTCGTATCGCTTTACTTTCATTACGATTTTTTCAATATACACGACGATTCGAGCATCGTGATGAGTTGGCTCGAGAGCTGATCAGAGATTCAGATCCTGTGGGCCGATATACTCTGTTTGCAAAGTCCTCCGAAGTCCCGCATCTGACATCATCCGGCTGACCAGCGACGGCCTGGGCTGAGTATCCAGAAAAAGCTCGCGCCGTCTGTAAGGAAGTCGTCCCCTATTCTCCGACCTGTTCGTGGCCCGATCGCTGGTCGCTCGGCGACGAACGGACTCCTATCGTTTCAGTCAGACTTTCTGCTGATGGTAGCGAGGTTACGGACGGCGACGGGCGCGTGCTCGTTGTAAGTTCATGTTTGCCGTCAGCTGCGGTCCGCAAACATCAGCGGCAATAGCACAAAAACACACGAGAACCGAATGGACGACGTTCAAGCGCAATAAATGACCGACGAAGTGACCGACCGCAAGCAAATAATACCTGCTGTCGCTATTTCCTCCGAATGAGTGTAGCCAACGTCGCCGTATGACGGCAACGTTCTAATGTCACCACCTCTCTTTTAAAGGGAAGCCCCAAAGGAGGTTCATGGAGCTCCGCAGAAATTTGAAACTCACGTCAGCGGGCCGAAAAGCTCCAGTTCACGCTCGCCGCCGGGCTCGAGTCCAAAACCTTTCACAAGTGAAGAGACACTCGCATGTTCGCATGAACCGCTCTCCTCCCCTTGACAACCTCCGGGAATATTTTCGTTCCCCGGTATGCGCGATAGGATTCGTCGAATCGGCCGCTCCGTTTTCGGTGCACGATTGTCCCTTGATCCCCCGCTGCACCCTTGGATGATCTCGTTCACTTCAGGCAGGTAATGCTGTCATCGCAGCAAGATTTGTCTTCTTTACCCCGAGTCTCTAGCTAGGTATCGACGGAATAATGGAGTCCCATTAGAATTGTGGCCGAGTGTTCTGTCTGTAAGTGGTGGCGATAAGCACAGGACACAACGCTGCTGTCGTAGATCATCAGTCGGCTGTTCCGTTCGCGCGGAGCCTCATCGGGAAATCATCGGCCACACCACCATCGGCTCGCGCTCTAGGTAAAGTGTGATGCGGAGTCGACGATGAGGGATAGCGACGAGAGCGCGCGCGCGCGCTGTCTCGATGCTCTCGTCCACGCGCGATTCTACTGAGCGATGATGCGAGACTCGACGTGGGTCCGTGCCTCTCGCCGTGTGGGCATCAAGTAGAAAACCGTGGGCTCGGACGACGCCGTTGATGCAGGGGAACATCATTGTCTATGCTTGCTCCGGCAGGAGCTGGCTCGGTCAGAACGAATGATCTCGGGAGCCCGACTCGGAAGGGCAAAAGCGTCCGCACACCCAGGCGCACATGCCCGACGAGAATTTCCATCTCGAACAGGGGAGAACGGTGGTCTCAGCCCTCGGAACTTTGACCGATGAGTCCGGCTCGCGCTCCTGCGCAGGCATTGCGCGTAGGGGATTCCGCGGGTCATACGCGGGCACTTCTCGGGGTCCCGGAGATTCCGCAAGGTGTTTCCGCACGCAAAGGAGAACTCCAGGCGGAGGACCCACCTCGTTTCGGATCGTAGGCCACCAGAATGCCACCATGCAATGGTTCGATCGCTGCGCGTTTTTCGATACCGCAACTAGAGTACTCGATGAATTTCACCGCTAATCTCGCTGGCTCCCAGACCTCGGTGTTATTACCCTTTTAGCTGATCTGTCATCTGCTGTTCGAACAGCCGCCGAAGTGCCGCTGCATGTTAACAACAACGGCGACCGGGGGATAAACGAGGGGTCAAAGCTGGTGGGGGCTGTCTCTCGTGTTCGTCGCGTGGCTGAACCAGCCCGCTAGCCGAACAGGCCGCTAGTGAGCCAACAGCACCGGCTGATAGTCAAGCCACCCGCAGAATAGCTCTTCGGAGCATGCGAAGCGGTCGTCGTCATCTTCGCCGTCGGAAGACCGCCAGCTGGAGGAGGATCGCTGTGGACAACAGATCGACAGAAGGAGCGAATTCTGAATGACAGCTACAGCGCTCTGCGCGGATTCGGGTGCTTCACGTGGGGAACGTTGATCCATCGCAACCCGATCCCCTAGTCTGGTGCTAGCAGGTAGGTTACCGGTCGGACGTGGGCTCATCACAGACTTAACGGGACCGGAGCCAGTGGTTGACATCGAGTGAGACGGGGAACGATGATCGAAGAAATCGAAGACAAAACCGAAAGCCAGACCCCGCCAAGGTGTGAGCTCGATTCCGTGCTACAACATAAAATTGCGTTCAATTCGGTTCCGTCAAAGATAAAGAGTCTCAATCCGTATTCCGTACCTGACGGAGTTTTCTTGCGCATTCGCGTCGTTCCCGGAGATGGCCGATCCCAAAGCGATCGGTAGGTCGGCGGATCCCAGAGGCAGCAGGTTCAATCGATCCCGATGTCTATCGGGTGGGGAGTACCTTATTCCTTGGGAGCAGGAATGTTCCTCTCCGATAAAGGAAAGGATTATTTGATCACGGCGGGATTCACCTGGACTACCACGGGGGAGCCTCCATTCGTCAAGCACCTTTGGGGTTAACGCTAGCCTGTCTGTTCATCTGTCTGTCTGAAATCTTGGTCGGTCTCTCGGTCAATCGACCTTCTGCTCGAGGCGGTGTACCATTATTTGCTTGCCTGAGCTCAAACTCACTTTCGACGGTCGCCGCCGCTAGCACCACCGCCTTCTCCTCGTTGTTCATTCTCTCGTCCTCCTTAAGAAGGACAGATGAGACTCCGAGCTTGAGGTGGATCACAATGCACGATGCATCAGAAGCCCTCCGTGTGCCAGCCACGCGTCGCACATGCTCCTTCTGCATTACTTCGAGGAGCTCATGGGAGCGGCCCTTCAAGGAGCTTTTGGAGTCGAGATCGGCAGCTTCCGTGACTCCGAGGAACTGTCGGGCCATTGACACTATCGGGCGATTGCGAATTCCGGGAGCGGGTCGGACCGAAATCGAGAACTCCACGGAGCCCTGTGCTGATCTTCTGAAAATTCTGCTCGAAAGCGAGCTCGAAACAGCTCAGAACGGAGCTCCAAGCGTTTTGGGAAGGTCCTTCGATCACTCCGCTCCGCTGTTCTCCGCCGGGCCTACTGTCCTGCGGAAGATTCATCCGTGTGGAGAAGATCACCTGATATACATTGTACATACTTCTGCGGAGTCTTCGTGGTATCGGCGCGATCTCCTAAAACTGACGTACAGAAGAGCTGAGCCTCATGCCGAAAGACGACTAGTATCGCCTGTACCCCTCAAGAATCCGAGTATCCAGGATTCGATCGAGGCAATACCGTGACTCTCCCAGACGATCAATTCATATCTAAATGCTGCCCTTAGCAAGCGAGCTTGCTCCGGAGAAAATCTGATAATCTCGAGATTGCCCGCGTGTGCCGAAACGAAACAACGAGCCTCGTCGCATTGATCTCGCTTGAAGTCGCAAGACATCTGTCCGTAGCCCGAAGTGGCCTTGCCAGAGTGTTCAAAGCAAAAAAAACACCGCGACGAGGGAGGATACAGGTGAAGGAGACATGCGTCTCTGACTGAATGTGCTCCTTGATTCAAAACTCACGGTAAGGCTCATTAGGGAAGGTTCGTTTTTCTTCTGAAAACTTCAAGCATGCTTCGTCGTACGAGAAGCAAACTCGATTCGAGATCGTTTGACACGACAGGGATGGAGGAGGCTTGAGCGGTGAGGGACATGATTTTTTTCAGGATACTGAGTATTTTTCTCAATGAGGAACCCGATGATTTTTTCGCAAAACTCGAGCCGGGACGCGTCGAAGTGATTAACAGAACGCAATGTTGAGCTATCTCCGTCCGACGATCGGAATTCAGCAAGGACGTAGAGAAAAAGTCATGTTTATCTCACGGAAAAACAATGAGCAAACAATTAACGAACCAATGAAAGTTATCAACGACTGCATTACGATGAGCTGACCGATCGCCATGAAAGGTCGCTCGGTGTTGGATAACGGGTAATTTTACGCGGAGCATTGACGCGGAAACCCGCTGTCCTTCACTTGGCGCACAAATGTAACCCACCGATCACATCATGCGAGGCAGACCAATAGGTCCGATTCGCAACGGCTTCAAATTATTATTGAAGGGGCTGCTTGGCAATGCAGCATCTGATTATCCGTTTGATATCGCAGAATTGAATGTCCACCGACAATCGACCGTGAAGTCGCTAAACGAACTTGGTCCGAGGGATCGGCGTATCAATTCCCCCCAGCGAGATCCTCGATCCGAAGAGGGCGGAACGCGCTGAGAAGGTGCCGTTCTCGATCCCTCGGTCAGACGAATCGGGAGAACAGTTCTCCATCTGAGATCCACAGGAACATGCCCGAGCGGAGCCCTCAAGCGAGGCAATCGGCCGCCATGAGTCGTCCGATGGATGAGACTACCCCGTAAGTCCCTTAACGGGATCGTCACTGTCTGCCTGCGAGTGTCGTGCGACTGTCTGTGTGTAGAAAGGTCAGCGCTGACTTCAGATCGAGCCTTCTTTCTCTTCGTCAACATCGTCTTGGGTCTCAGCTGGCGCACGCGTGCCGGCGTGTGCGGGGTAACATAGCTGTTGTTGTCGCTGTTGCTGCTGCTGCTGCTGCTCATAGACTGCCCATGGAATAGAATAGTGACGGCGGCAGCAGAAGTCCAGGTGCTCGAAGCAATCCAAGACATTTGTACGACGCGTGGAGGGCGAGTCCGGAGCCTAACGGAGTGCTGCTACAACTACTACTACTTTTACTACTGCTACTACTAGCACTCTTATGGAGGGTGGACCCCTTCTTCGACACGGCGAGCAGCAGCAGTAGCCGCGGCGAGTCTCCAGCAGAAGGTAGAAGGCAGCGTAGTCAAAGAACAAGGAGAAAGAATAGGCAGGTGATACCAAAACAACATCTGGTTGAGCTCAATCCAAAGCATCCAGCCCGTCAGCCAGCCCGCTCGTCCGCTAGCCCGTGTGGCTGCTCACTACTCGATCGGAGGCAGCACGAGAATCTATGAATATCTGTCTGCACGTGGCCGAGGACCCAATCGACTCCGAGAGAGTTCGGCCACGGAACCTCTTCAAAGCCCGGATTCTAATTGAATGAGTGCCCCAAATGAGAACGAGGATCCCGGCCCTGAAACGATTTTCACGTCATATCTCATCACGATCTCTCGATCCCTTTATTGCGATCGCGATAGCCAAGGTGTCGCTTCATTACCATATCTCCAGCGGAATCTCTCGCTCGACGCATCTACAACCTACCTCGCGAACGAGATTAGCTCCCCGGTAGAGGATTGTTTGGAAAACTTTCTCCAACCTGGATCGCCTCACCATACCAACCATCGGATAAGTCTCGGCCCATGATGAGGGAATTGATGGCTAGGCTTGACCAGGCTCGTTCCGGAGGTTCAACCGCGTCCCGGGTCCCCACGGGTCGGCCCGAAAAGCATCAGTTCGAGCTCTTCGTCGCCTCATTACGCGGCTTTTCCTTTGCGGGTCTGCGTTGTATTCTCTCGGCCCCTTTTCAGGTCCGCTCTTCGTCCCGTCGGCTAGCTCGAGTTCTTCAACAAACCTCAGCTCACTTCAGATCACCTCGCTGAGGTAGGTAGGCAGCTCGATCGCTCGCTCGCCGGGTTGGTTGGAGAAAAACAGATATAGATAGGCCGCTCAGCTATACGAGCTGGATACGTTGATCGGTCGCTGATGGTGCGTTCTATCGTCGTCGTGGGGCGGCGGCGGTCGAAATCGCTGAGAGCAAAGCAACTCTTCCACGAATAGCGAGCCCTATTGGTCGGTGGTATTCTTCTCTGAAGAATTTGCTTCTTTAGATTTTGTGCGCGCGTTCTTCTCTTCTCACTTCATTTGTAGCGACAGGCATACTGAACACTTCGAGGACGCGAGATCCTGCGGTTCGGTAGCACATAATGCCAGCATACGTTCCGGAGAACGAGGTCAGGAATTTGCAACAAAGACGACGACGAATTAATTCCATTCATCGACATGCGAGAATTCCATGCTGATTTACAATCCTTCACTGTCATCACAACGTTCCTCACGTTTCCGATCGAGCGCTTGCAACGCTCTCCAAGGGAAAGCCCTGTCCTGCTCGTGATGGGCCCCGCCGTCCTGCACGGCCGAGCGGAGAAGGAACATAGGATTGCATCCGTCCAGAAAGCAGGCGATTCCGTCCGCTGATTTCCGCGGTGTCGAGCGAGTGCTGCGGACAACGAATGAGCCGGGGCACCGAACTTGTTTACCAGGGATCTACCCTTCGAGGTGGAGGAATAAGCACCGACGCTTTCGTGATTGTGGAATAAGCACCTCATCTATATGAAACCCGGCGAGTTCTTTCATCAGTCGGAGCGCCATTCGCGTGAAGGTGAATCAGACTTAGCCACCTTAGCGGATTCCTTGAAGTGTAAGAAGTGTGATCTGAGATTGAGCCTAAGACTTCAGATCTCTAAGAAAATCGCGTCGTTCACGGGCGGATCCGCGGCTCAACGTAGGCGCTCTCACTCAGTTACATGTACGGACGGAGCTGTAGAAAAACTTCGCATATGTGCCTTAAACTACGGCCGATATGTCGATAGAAGACGTCGATTATCAATTAGAATTACGGGAATAAAGCGATGGCAAGCGAAGACTGATCGAGCAAGCCTAATTCACGGAATGGAGCCGCTGATCATCATTCCGAATCGTCGCGTCGGCCTCGTGAGTGCGCTCCGACGGTTCTTCAGAAAACCGCGATGGGCTCTCAGATGGGGTGAATTGATCAATCTCATTAACCCAGCGGTCAAACTCTATTCACAGTGTTGTGAGTTCGTCCAGCAATCGAAGAATCAACGATCCATCATCGCGGGGTGTTAAATGAGCCGCGGCTTACGGAAAGGTCCGACAACAGAGCTTTGATCCCTTCTTCAAATAAAGCGACCGAGTCGGAAGGTTAATTTCCCAAGCGAGCTCAATGTAGTGGTCGCTTCCTTGGAAAGATGACAAGCCGAGGGAAGGCGCTTTGTCTGCGTTCTATACGTTGCTAGATTGGGGGTCTACTTTCGCCGGGAAACTGCCCGATCGCTTCTTTTCCCCAACGAATTCGATAAATTCCTCCGGATTGACCAAGGAGAGACGAAGCGGGGGCGGATGAGGGAGATTTTGACTCGTGGAATTGGTCCGAGCAGATGTCGCAAATGATTGCATCGGACTCCATTTCGCGATGGGAACGGGTCCTGCATCGGCTGCGGTACTTCAGCGCTGCCGGCTCGCGCGAGATTGGCAGTAGTTCGCCCAAAGCCCCCGAGGTACTCGACGATCCGGTGGCGGTCGTGCGCTAACCACTGGACGGCAAACAGCAGACCCCTACGGCCTTCTCATGGTCTATGTGGACTTGTGAGCTGCGGCTGTCGCCGCGGCCGCCGCAGTTGCTGCCGGCGAAACTGGCGGTGGGGACTCTGGAGAGAGGAGGTACTGGCTGCTGCTGGTGCCGCTGCTGGCACCGCCGCCGCTAGTCTTACTGCTCCAGCGCTGCTTGGTTTGGTGCTCCAGGTGAGAGAAGCTGCAGCAGCGGCGGCGGCGGCAGCACCGTGTTCCATCAGCAGCGTCAATCGAACCAGCAGCGCCAGCAGCGGCGAAGAGCAACCGAGCAAGCAAGCAGGCAGGCCGGCAAGCCAGCTCGCCACCAAACAAGCGGCGAATAGTCGACGACAGTCAGTCAGTTCTATTCCAACTCTCGTGAAGAGCTGACGTCTGCTCCGTCGATGCGGTAGTCTGAGCAATAATACTAGCGAACGACAAAACCCTCGACGACGACACGAACCAGGACATGACCCCGTGTGCCGTGTGTGCCAGCAGACCTCAGACGACGACTAAGAAGTCACAGACACCAACTCAAACAGAAAAAGCAACACTCCTATCGAAAGTTTGTTGTTCAGCTGCGACCAGTACCTCGGTTCAGTGTGTCTGCCCCCTCGAGTTCGACTCGCATCTACGCGAATGTTGTGAACGACTCGGACATCGCAGTGTCGTCCGAAGCGACAGCGACAGAGACTCCGATATTCACTACGGCAACAATCGAAGGAAATCTGGTGTCGTCGAAGGTACACCAGATTATTGCCAGTCTTGTTGTTGGCGTGGACTAGTAGGTGGTGTTAACGCAGTTTTGAGTGAAAGTGCTCCTGAACTATCAACGTCGAGTTCTAGTGCTGTTCGAATTGTAGAACTGACGAGAGACAAGCATCGAATTCACAACAAGTACAAAATGGATACTTCGGCAACTTGTTGTTCTCGCTCATCGTCAGACACCGTCCCCACCTCTACCAGCACAAGTGCTACCACCACTATTGTAGTACCTCAATCCTCCTCCTCCCATTTACCTCATGTTCACCATTGCCACCACTGCTGCCGGCAAAACCATTCTAGCACCCCTCCATCATTATTACTATTATTATTATCGAAATCATCATCGTCACCTTCATCAACTTCACCAACAACGTGTCCAACATGTGCGAGCTGTAGTGTGTCGGACGACCATCATCACCTTCATCATAGCCAAGGGGAGCGACAACGAAACGAAGGTGAATTTTTTTAGCGGATCTTCAGCTTAATTTTACGTAACAGAATTTCGACCCGGCCGGCGAGCGCTTTTCACAACCGCTCGACCCCTAACGACGTTTTCTCTCGAACAACGTCAGCCGTCACGACAACGGTGACTTCGCTTACCAACACTGTGAAGCTGAAATCATTGAAAACTTCTCGTTGCCCGTAGATTCTCTCGCTGCTGTTGAAGTCGACGACGTCGTCGTCTTCGATATTGTCCGTAGCATTGTTCTCCTATTGGCCATCGCTGTTTGCTGTGAGCCGCGTTGAAGCCGCTGGCATCGCCACCACGGCAGACAGGGTTTGGCGTCCGTTCCACACGAAAGAGCATCGCAATCAGCTTCATACGAACGCACACCGTCGTCGACGGTAGCAAAGTGAGCCTGCTTGCCTGAACGCTTGCCCGCCCGCCCGCTTACCTGCCTGCCTGTTTGCCTGACTGCCAGGCAAGCGGCTCCATGGACTTTTCACTCCGCTTGAATCTACACAGTTGGCTGGCAGAACGTTCCGAACCTTCCTAGTTCGACCTGGAGAAGGAGGGGTATTATTTTCAAAGTGCAGGACAGGTCTTTGCCACGGTTCTCTTTCTCCCGTGAGCCGCTCATTCGATCTCGACAACCCCCATGACGATTATTCGTTATCAGCACACACCGTGAGATACTCCTGTAGAGGGCACTCCGCGGTTCAACTTCAGAAGCGCTCGCTCCCCCTTGCGTCTCGTTCTTCGGATCACGAAATGATAAAGATCCGTAAACTATGTCATTTCGTTCCTCGGCGGCATGCGGAACGGATACCTGTCTCGATCAAGCTAGGATGCTTTCCCCTTCATGTCTCAATCGAAAATGTGGAGTTCGCCCAGCTTAGCTATCTCCTATATGAGGCATCCCACGCCTATGTTCTCTACCTGGCAAGCTCTCCCGTTCGATGGGGCTGTAAGTGGAATCCATCGAAGCCGGAGCAGCCACTAATCAGCGCTCGAGAGGGGACAACTGGCCATTGTAGCCCCGATGTGGTACATTCGTCTCCGAGATGTTGTCGTCACCCAACTCCAATCAACGATGTCGGCTACTTTGAAGCTCAATAATTTGAAAGTACTGACGGGGTGATCAACTTGATATCGTTTTTATCGATCACTCCAGAGCTTCTCGTGTGACCGGATACACCCCCGAATGCGAGTGTCTCATTCATCCCGTCGGCAGCTTCTGTTGTTCATCATACGCAGCTGACGGACTATTGTGATCCACAACTTCGCCTAGCGAGCTGAAGTTCGCCAGCTCCGGAATCCGAGTGCTCGATGTCGGTCCAGAGCGAAGGCTGACGTGTATAATGTTTTCGGACGTATTTTGAAGAGCGGAGCTTATTCAAACAGTAGCGACATGGCGGAACTCCGAATGGCTAGCATGAAAATTGCTCAAGCGCCGATTTTATCTCTGGTATCTGTTTAGGAACAACAGATCCCAGCGCTGTAGTATCCAAGACTCGCGTGTGACTTCAAAGATCATCTGACTGTTCGGCGGAGAGAAAACGCGGCATCGCATTCAGAGCATGGCTGGAAGATTTTTTTTCGTAAGCAGAGCATTGCGTCCGGGGCTCAAGCTGGTTCGCTTCTTCTCAAACTGACTTGTTCCTCCTTGGACTTACTGGAGCCAAGTTTCGGGGTTCCTCGAACCTTCGATCTTCCCAATTTTGTATGAGCTCGTGCCTGGTCCCATACGGAATACTGGCGATGGGACAAGCAAGCTCCCCATGCGGAGAAGTCTCCGGGCTCTTTCGAAGCCTTAAATTCAAAGCTTCTCTGATCCATAGGTATTCCACGAGTGTTTTTCATGCTTTATGCATTTTCATGGGTTTCGGTGGAGCACTGAGAACAGCCGTTGAGACCTCGTGGCTCCGTCGTTGACTTGCTTGATTCAATGACTTCGCACTTCGGTCGTTCGCCGTTCGGGTTGTCGGTCTGCGCGTCCGCTCGCTTCGCTTGCTGCAGCGGCCGCTGCCGTTGCGTGGGTGGGCTCTTGTAGTAGGAGTCAAGACGAAAAATCGGTTCACTTAAAAATGGTACAGGAATTAGATCCGGTAGAGAAGACGCGAAAAAATACAAGATGGATGGATCAATGAATGAACGGCTTCGCTGGATATAAGCACGCACGCGCCTCGTCGACACGCAGCCGCCCGCCTAGAAATTTTCCCTCACGTCGCGTCGATTGAAATGGGCGTCTCAATGCGCTGATTGAGAACCATGCGAGCGGTGGACGTATACAGAATTCGGTCTGAACCTACCGAATCTGAATCTTCCTCCTAGTAGTATCTCCGCGGGCGTGCTCACCGACCACGTGGCTCGAATTCCAGGCCGAACTTCTATGCGCGGTTGCTGATTCGGGGGCCTAGCTGAACGCAGACCCCAGATTCAAGTCCGAGCTCCATAGAAGAGCGACCGCAATGGGATTCGATCATTTGAATTTGTCAGCCAGATCGTTCGCGATCCCGAAGAATAATCATGTCACGAGTCTCCCCCTGAGTAGCAGCTCGCTGTTGGGATTCGAGAGAAGCGCACGGCTCGCCATGAGGAATCGCAACGATGAACGATTCTCCGGAAAGTTTCTCATCGGCAGCGAGGCTCGTCTGTTTCTTCTCAAACTGACAACCAAGTGCTTAGGTCGTCGTCGTCGTCGAAGCCGCTCAGTTCGGACCTACAGCGTCGACCTCGTGCCAAATAAGTGTGTCTTTGCGTGTGATAAATGAACCCTCGACGGTTGCCGCCTCGCCGCCGGCGCTTTCCCCGACGGAGCGGGCGAACTTTCAAGAAACGAGTTTCGACGGAAGAGGTGTCGCCGAGGAAGCTTGCTCTCTTAATTTGGTTTCGATCAATGAAGATCGAGGAGCCATCCTGCATCTGCAGCAGCGGCCGCACCAGCAGCTCATTCGCTGAATTTGAACAACATTCCAACGCCGCTTCGTTGCTGAAGCATACTTCGCCGGTGCGTACGGGTTGTGCGGGAGGCCACGGCGGCCGCTGACCTGCGTGGGAGTCCAACGTTTGCCGATTTGAAGTGGGGACTCGTTCTCTGCTGATTGGCCGCCGCCGGCCGCTGCCGCCGCCTGTTCTGCGGCTGCCATGAGACGGCAAAACGAATTTTTCTTGCTGTCTCACTAGCCGATGGCGGGTAGTTTGAGTTGCTCCGTTGCTTGTCTGGAGTACATCAGCCGGCTGCAGCCGCACCGGCAGCTGCAAACGAAATAGCAGCGTGGCCACACGACCCACTTTTCAAGGTCGCATGGCTCGAGCTAGAAGAGACGGTGTGCATGGAGCGAGTGTGTGTGTGCATCCCAAAAAACATTATGAAGGAAGGTAGCTGCCTGCCTGCCCAGTTGAACTTCAGCTAAAGTTTGAAGCAGCCGCACATCTCTAAAGGCCAAAGAGAGCCGCGTGCCAAATGCAAAAAAGAATCACGAACTAGGAGCAACAGCCGGATCTAGATTGGCTCAGAATGAAAATGTAACGGAAATGACACTTTGGCTGCGGCTGAAGCGGCGACCACCGCTCGGCTGCGCTGTGTCAGCAGCAAAACCGACTGAATGGATCAGAGCGCAACCCACGGCCGAAGCGGCACCGCAACCCCGTGAGTGAGCGACAGATACCAGCCGCCGACGAATTGTTTCGTCAAACTCGGTAATATCAGGAATTTCTGAAAGCGAGGGCTCCGAACTTCGCTCCTGAGGCTCCTGATCGCAGATCGCGATGTACCGTGAAAACTTCGGCTGTGTGAGGAATATGTATCCTGAAAGTTCCGATCCCGGGGAAAATTCCAGCATTCCCGAAGCGGCCGTGCACGATGACATCTCGCGATACCGAGCTCTCTGATGGCATCGCCCACACGAGTGTTCATGGCTCAGGCAGCCCCCTTCGATTCCGCTTGGATTCGAAGGCAAAAGCCGCTCCGTTGCTCGAGGACCATTCCTGGGCAAGGAGCTGAGCTTATCCGATCGTTTGAACGGTCGCCCGCCAAAGCGGCTCGCTAGCCTTCCGTCTGACCGTGCGTCGTCGGCGGAGACCCGCCCGCTCGCCTGCCTGCTTGTGCGCCTGCTTGCCTTCAGCACAAGAGGAACGCCTGAGTGAACCTTTTTTAAGTTGATGCTCACGCCGAGCGTCTGTTGCAGGACTGCTACGACAACAATAATAACAACGGCAGCAGTGACAACCATAAAATCCTCGGCGTAAGATTACGGCTAGGCACCCTTTAGTCAGATCTCAGGAAGAAATCTCTCCGCCGATAGGATTGTGCGGCTGATTCAAATTTCCGGAATCGCATATGTTCTTCTTTGTAGAAGTTCATCTGCAGAAGTCATCCATAAACATTCGTTCCAAGAGATCCGGCTCATCACGGAGTGGGGGAAAGTTTCCCGGACATGACAAGGGTGTTGATCCAGATTTTGGTTACACCCATCAGCCACGGAGAACTACAGTCGAGCGCTCCCCTAATTACGTGATTAGAACCGGCGTTTCTCCCAGTGGCGTTCCCCGTCTCTTAATCTAGTGTCTACGACTTGGAAAATAGAAGACGAAACAGACGCTTCCCATACCGAGTGGGACTCGCACGGAATATGCTTTTGGAATTCGCTTGACGAGCTTGCCGAAATCAGTTTCGAGCGTTGCCGCTGTCATCTCGGTGTATCGTTGCCATTCACGAGCTGTCCAGACCCACTAACAAGTTTAAGGCTTGTTGTTGAAGACAGAGCCGTACTTTTTCCTTTTTTTTTGCTTTCGGATCGAAAGTTCTCGCCGTGGTTGCTGCTCCTCTTTCTGCCATCGGTCCGAAGAGAACGGACGACGACGATGACCATGTTGATAGTTGACGGGCAGTCCTTGCCAGCGAAAGCTTTTGTGGCAGCGGTCTCGTCTTCGGCATCGCCACTGCTTCGTTCGTTTAGCATGCTCTAACGATATATGCCTGCCCGTTTGCCGAGAAATGCTTGCTTGCTTGCTTACTTACTTGTTGTTCGGCGAGCGCTGCTTTTCTTCTCTTCTGAAGCAGCAGCCGCATCGACTCAAGAAGAAAACGGCGATGAACAACGGCGGCCACCGCCACCACCGCACGTCCGCCTTCATCTTCTTCATTTTTTGCTTCTCCGTTGTCGTTTTCTTCGTCTTCTTCTGATTTTTCTCTATCGAGTTGGTCAGTCAATCGGTCGTCGTCTCGACTCCAAACCAATTCTGGCGGTAGCTCGTACCAGAGAACGAATACGATCACCCCCGAATCTGGATGGGTGTGTTTCAATCCGCACGAAGCCGCGGAAGTCTGGAAGATCTTCCGACGTGAGAATCTCCGGCGAGCTCTTGTCCTGATTCTCTACATCTGTCGCTTTAAATCGGGAACGACCTCAATCCGTTCATCGTATTGTCCCTTCAATCATCGGTCAAGTCGCGCGAAACCTCCGTCCGCCAGGTAGAAGTCTTCCCAGAAAAATTGCCAAAGCTCTGCCCATTGTCTCGTCACAAGACGGGAAGGTCAACCATTAGTCGCCGGATCTTCTTGCATTTCCCTATCTCTGGACATTGTTAACTAAGCGTAGTGCGATGCTCGGCGGAACGGCCTTTATTGTTCCGAGTGGCCGTGATGTCTTTTGGCTGAGCATAGATCTTCTGCCAGAACGTCAGGTTCGCGGGGATGACATTGAAAAGTCCTAAACGCTGTCAGCCGCCGTCTCACTGCCGTGTATCTGTCGACTTGGTAATGGATGTCCAAGTTGAATTCAATAGTTTCTCCCCTCCACCACCAGGACACGTTCACAGCCGACTCGGAATCTGATATTTTGTTGAATGGTGTAGCTCGAGACTGCCGCTCACTCAAACGGAAACTTTTCTTTCTTTCCAGCGTCCAGCAAAAATTCCTCAGTACGGCACCAGAGTTGTCGGAGTCGAGCGAGTCGGACAGTCGCACGATGGTCACTGATGCCCTGCATCGTCCTCCTAGCTTTGGTCACAGCATCAGGTGAGAATCCCCAGTCTTCCCCCATCTTCGTTCCCCCCGCTCTTAGGTAGACCGACCGGCCGGCGCGGCTCTCAGGACGATGGTCGGGCAAGTGGACCGACCTTCCGACCGAGCGTTCTTCTGTCGGACCGCTGAGTGAGTGAGATGCTGATCGTGCATCTGGCAACGTCTACGCTCTAGCTCGAGAGGTTGGCAGCATACTACCGGTGCTGCCGCTGTTGCGGTGGTTGTTTCATAGTCGCCGTCTTCCTCGATGACGGCAACACGACAGCAGCAGCACCAACACCACCCGCACATATGAGGCGCGCGCGAGTGAACCAGCGAGTGCGGCACTCCTGTGTATCGTAGTTTCTATTTTTGGATTCTTATGAACCCCATGGATGGCTGGCTGGCAGCCTGTTGAGCGGACAATGTGTTGATGCCGCGGCGACTTTTTCTTCTATTTTTCCTCTGGCGTTCGTCTCGCTTCTCTATCAGGCAAGGAGGGAGGCTAGCTGACTGGCTGGATGGCTGGCGAGCAGCCAGGGCCTACCAAGGAACCAACCTACTAGCCTGTGTACCTACTTCTTCGGTGCCCTCTCCACATTTCGCTGGCTACCTAGCAGAGAAGTAGTAGAAGTAGTAGGCTGGCTCGCCGACTGCTAACTCTGCCTCCTCATCGTGCGTACCATCTGGCGCTACGGCTCAAGGGAGTCATGTGCTGGGCGCGTGCTCCCCCGGAAGATCTTACTTGCTGGTAGGTAGGTTGGGAGGGAGGTAGGCTGCCAGTCAGTCAGTCAGTCTGTCTGTCTGTCTGTCTGCCTACCGACCAGCTCATCGGCCTCACCGGTTGAGAAGACCGACGACCGCAAACTATCCTCCCTTGGAAATAGGTACTCTTACGTTTGTGAACATACTGCTCGGTGGTACCGCGGTATCGGTGCGACTCTTCCTCCTCCCCCCCCCCCTGCTCCCTGCGTGTAATAGGTGCCTTCGGTGCTTTGCTAGTTGAGACCGGAACCGGTGCTGAACTAGAAGAAAAGGAACGAAGCAACCAGCCAACCGGTTGACTGGTTCAAAGCGGAGGCGGCCTCGCTCCCTCGTGACCTGATTAGAACGAAGGAAAGCAGCAACGGCTCGGCCGAGGATCAAGCTCGATTGCTGTGGTCGGCCCGAAAGGTTTTTGCAAATGTACTCCGAGCAAATGTGTGCCAACCACCCGGCTTTCCTGACAGCGATCGCGAGCGAGCGGACGAACCTGAGAGAGAGTGGTTCAGAGGTCGGCACCAGGCAGCTTTGTCGGACCGATACCGGGCTGCCTGGTACTACTTCATCGAGCCTGCCTGCCAGCCAGCCAACCAGCCAGCCTGTCTGTCTTCGTTCATGCTTGCTTGCTGAATAGACATTTGTAAATGAGGAGTGGTGTTGCCGATTTTAATTGGGTTCAAGCATTTTTGGAGCACTTCCCGAAAGAGAGCGAGCAATGCAACCTCCTTCCCACCTCGAGCAAGACCAGCTCAAGGACACACTAAGAGAGGAGTGTCTTGCGTTAGGGTTCACGAGCAGCCAGGCAGTCGATCAGTAGGTCGGCGGCGTTCCTTTGCTTTGTCGTTCGTTCTCTCTCGCGCGCTGCTCGCTCGCTGCTCGATCTGGATTCATTCTCGAGGACGAGCACACAAGCCTTCCACGAGCAGGCACGTGACCGGCTCATTTTTCCACCGCTCGTTGCCGATCGCCGGCTCAGCGACCGTCCGTCCGTCAGAAGAAGGAACTGCGATAGAGGCAGAACCGGCGCTCCGGCCATTCATCGTCTCTCGAGTAAGGCCTTCTGCACGGGGCCTCCAACAATGACAAACTCTCGGTCGCTTGGATGGACCACGACGGCCGGGCGGATGGTCGGACGGACGGTCGGTCGGACCGACAGACAGACGGAGTCGGACACGAGAGAAGGAGCGATTCGTACGGACAGACATCGTTAGATAGACCGACAGATAGTCGAACATACTCACATTTATTCACATGGCCGCTCTGTTAGTCCAGCCGAAGACGACGACGACGACGACTACCAGAAAGATAGGGTGCCACGCGACGACCCTGACGATCCGATGACGGGTTGAGGTCGGCTTAGAACGGATGGGTTGAGTCTGCTGGACGCCTGCCGGCCGGCCTGCCAGCCCGCGAGCACATGGTGTCTGGGTCAGTCACTCCGATCCAGGTTAGCTGTCGCTTGCTCTCCAGGTTGCTCGGCGGCGATTCGGTAGCTGGCGGTCAACTATCCTCTCGGTTCCGGTCGGAATCGGTGACAGTTGTCGTCTATTTCTCCATATTTGAAATCCAGCGCGAACCTTCTCAGGTCCCCTTCGATGTTCTGCGATTCCACGGGGAGATCGTTCCCGTATCCGAAGAAACCCATAAAACTGCTCAACTGCTCAAAGACAGAACACCACAACGGAATATGACTTCGACTTCTGCTGCTGAAGTTGTTACGATGTCTTGAGGTGTTCGACTCTTTTCTCTTGTGCTGCTTATTTTCTTAGCAAGATAGCGGCGAGGGGCCTTCGGTACTAGCTACGGCAACTTCAACGACGACGAGCCTTTTTTTCGCGTTGCTTGCCCGTGTGTTTGGGCCACCTTCGCTCGGTCTGTTGCTTCTCCGGCTTGATCTTCTTTTCTTGCTCTTCTTCGGGCTGCTCTTCGGGCTGCTCTTCGGGCTGCTCCTCGGGCTGCTCCTCGGGCCGCTCTTCGACGCTGCCTCGATCGTCTGCTCGATGCCTCCTTCGCATAGAAGTACCCTTCAACGGCAGGCCACGAGCAGGCAAGCCGCACTCAGTCGGTCCGACTCGCTCAGTTGCTTGCTCATCGTCCGGCGAGCCATCCAGCCAGCAGCCAGACGAATTGCCAGCCGAGCAGTCAGTCGGCAGTTAACCGGCAGCGAGCGAAGATGCGAGGCAGCGCGTACCAAACGCCCGGTGGTCGAATGATCCGGAATCGGGGGCGTTTCTCGCTCTCTTTCTGCTGCTACTTCTGCTGCTGCTGCTGCTTCTTCGTCTTCGTGTGCAGCAGCTATTTCTTTCGTAACCTCTCGCTGGCCCGCCGATCATCGAGCTATGCGAGCTCGCGCGTTCGCCCGCACCGCCGGCCGGATCACTCACTTATGGCCACCGAACAGCGAGACATGCCGCAACAATGGCGGAAACTTTATTCAAACGACGACGGCGGTCTCAAGCTACGCGTCGATCAATAATTATCGCTCCGCCTGATTGACCGAGTGCCGCCGACTTTCGTCGCTGATCGGAGTCGAGCTGATCACGCGCGCTTGCCTGATTGAGTGACGGTTGATAAGGCGGCCATTTTTAACGCAACATGCGGTATTTGGAATTTGGCACGCACCGCCGCCTTGTCAAGGATGATGAAAATGCACGCATGCATGCATGCCGTGGTCGTCTTCGCTGGCGGCTGGTCACGCTCCCCTTCTGCCTGCACTGTAGTGATTCAACGCGAAGGGGAAGCGCTCGTGTCGCGCCCCACCCAAAGTAATCGAATCAAGTCGTCGTCGGCGACGACGAACATCACGAGTTCCGGCAGGATCCGCTCACTCAGAAGGAGTGAGCCAGCGGACTCAGAACGAAAGAAAGTGCGCCCGCGTAAAAATCAAACTTCCATTCTCAACAAAGCAGCGGAGCTCCTCCACGACGACGACGCCGCGGCTTCGCGCGTGAGTCCCGTTGAGTTCTACGCACACAAATTCAAACGAGCGAGTTCGGCATCACGTAAAATGCTATCCGGTCACCATCTGGGACGCGTGCCTCGTTCGCGAGCTGGCCTCAAGACTGCGTGTGCCTGAAAAGATCGCGGACCATCTGCGCGTTCGGCCCCTCCATTCATCTATTCTCTGTTCGTCAGTCATTGGGTTAGATTTTTTAGTTTATATTTTTTTTCCTGCTAGTGGCCGCTCGCGAGTGGGAGGGGTCCCAACATTATCGACAGTGTCCGATCGGTTGCCCCCGACGGGTTATTTTTGTCGCGCGTACGTCGTCCGTCCTCAATTCAAAGTCACTACAAGAGGGGTTACCGCGCTCGAAAAGATTCGGAATCTCGAACCCGAGCCCAGGCGCCCGCCAGATGTTCGTCTACGCAGGTTAACGATATAAGTGTGTGCAGACAGCGCGGTCCGCTCGCCGAACTACGACCGACGGACGGTCGGACGAGCGAATGAATAAGTGAATGAATGAATGAGATGAGTTGTTATCAATCAATGATGATTGGAAAACGGGATCAAGTCATGAATAATAATCGAAGTATAAAGTGGAGAGGAACACACGATTGACGCGAAGAATGAATGGAAGAATGACAGAAGGAACGAATCAGAGGACGGGTGCGCATCGAGATCTGCTGCTTGGGGTTCTGCGGCAGCTGGGGCCCTCGGAGCACCCTCGGCGGGCGCGTTCTCGGCTCTCTCTGGTTCGCTCGCTCGCTGGCTGGCTCAGTGTTTCTGGTCGGCTCGAGCAGTGCCGCTTCTGCAAGAGCTCCAGCGCGTGCACAACACATGTAGAGGAGCGAGCAGCGCTAGAAGAGCCAGTCAAATTGACCTCGATTTTTTGGGACTGTGGCCTCCCTCGCACGCTCCTTCAATCGCCGGCGGCTCATGAAGGAGGAGGACGACGACTGGCAGGCAAGCAAGCAGGCTAGCGGACTTCTTCATCTTCTTCTCTAGCTCCGTCATTGTCGCCGCCGCCTAAGCTTCTACTACGATCACCACTACTGTGTACCACTGACGCGCTCGTGTCTCGAGCGAGCCTCCCCCGCACGTACCGAAAGAATGCAGACGGATACTTCCGGATTCTCTTCCAGCCGCGAGCTGGTCCATGACGATCCGATTACTCAGCGACGACGGCCGGGGTCGGCGAATCGAATCATTAGCGTAGAAATCAGTAAATCGCTCAGTTGGACTAATATTCGTTGCTTTCTCTCTTGCAGACGCATGCTCGACGCGATCGACGCCAAAGGCACGCTCCAGCTACATCAGCCAGCTGCATCAACAGCAACAACCGCAGCAGTACCCACGACCCGCACAGCACTACCCACCTCTGCTGCCGCGGCATCCATCGCCAATACTAGACACACCAACTCCCAGTCAAACGGTACCGGCACGTGCCCCATATTCTCAGCAGCAACAGACAGCACAACAGGAACAACAGCAAATTCCGCAGCAGCAGCAGCAACAACCACAGAAGTCGCCGCTTATCCCTTCCGTGCCCACCGTCAGCGATGCTGACTTGACGACGCAGAGACCTAACGTCACATTCCGAACGTATCCATGTCCGGAGGCGTACGCGAAATGGTACTGTCTCAACGGAGCGCACTGTTTCTCGGTGAAAATCGGCGAGTCCGTTCTCTACAACTGCGAATGCGCCGACGGCTATATGGGTCAGCGTTGTGAATTCAAAGATCTTGATGGTACATATATTCGTAAGTATCTATTCTAGTCGAGACTTTCTTTTTACTTCTTTGTTTGGTGCCGTTTCCGCTTTCCATCAACTTCGTTCGGACTTTCTGACGTCGCGAATTGTTTTTCGTCGCCTTTTCCGTTCTGCGTATTCCATTCTGCGTAGAGTCAGCTCCTTCTGAGTTGCTCCTTCCGTTCTGCCCCATCTGCCCGCCCGCCCGTCCGACCGTCGAAAAAAAGCGTTTTCCGTGATGCCATTCAGTCCTCGTGCGTTATCTTAAAGCAAGCTTCTTCTCTTGCAGAGCGACGAGGAATCCTCATCCAGACGGCGTCGATTGCAGCAACGGTCCTGGTCATTGTACTCGTGGTTATCATCATCAGCCTGTGCATGGTGCACTCGTCGCGGCAGCAGCAGTTCCACAGCAAAAACGGTCAATACGTATATCGCAATTGGAACGCAGTCATCACGACGAAGCAGGTCCCCGTCACTGTCCTGACACCCGAGATCCTGGCGCGCACAGTATGACTTGGCCTCTGAGACGGGCCGAAAGATCGAGTAGTGTTTTCCAATTGACGCTCGGGGTCACACTCTCGCTCTGCGGGCGGATCCGACTCCGAGAACGCCGCAGCCAGAGCAGAGGAACAACTACCTAGGAAAAATATTCAAGAGGAGAAGACGAGGAAAAGTGAAAGCGCCCACACCACGTGTCCAGTGGTACCTACGAGAAAGAGAGGGCTACAAACGTCTCTGAGACGGAAGCCATCTCCGGAACAGCCAGGAACGGCATTAGTGCAATTGTTTTTCGTTAACTAACAACGATTTCGAATCTACCTATGCATAGGGAGTCAGTCCAGTCAGTCAAATCGACAGTCAGTCAGTCAGCCAGCCAGCCAGTCAGTCAGTCAGCCAGTCATTCAGTGAGTCAAGTCAGTTACGAGGACCAACATCGCCGCCGCCGCCACCACCATCACCGCCGCCGACGCCGCTATCTCTCGGACACCAACGAAACTTGGGATCGACTTCGTCGCCGGGAGGATGAATCTCGAGGAGACTGCGAATCCACACCGCAGGACAGCAAGGAATACTCGTAACAATAATTTGCCCCCACCTCGACCGTAGAAGACGTCGTCCCCCTGTCGTCTTCACGCTGATCACATCGATTCGGTCGTTCAGAGTAAAACAACTCCGGAGACATCCCCTAGGCGACAAACGAGATTTACTGTCACAGTCAGGGACATAACCTAGATCGTTCAACTGCCGAAACTGAATGCCAAAATGAAATTATTCGATTTTTCGCCGCCGATCCGCTCGAGGTCGGCTCGCGAAACGACCTCACGGAGCTCCTCTCGGAGGCGAGGATCGTGGAACAGATTCCCGAGTGTTGCGCGGAAATCGGCCCCGGCAATCAACACACTGCACGATGTTGAATGCGTTTGTGAAAATGTGCGAGAGAGAGCGTGCGTGCGTGTCTTGGTGTGAGTCTCATCGTTCGGAGTTGTCAACACGACGCTGATGTCGAGCCACCTGTTGTTTAGTTTGGCAACAATCTTTTGAGAACGGCACTTTTTTTTGAGATCATCTGCTGCACAATAAGAGAGTAGGAGAGAAGCTAAGCTTCTCTGTCCATGATCAGCGTCTGCCAGAAGGCTCTCTGATGTCGACGATACAATTGATTATAAGTGCTACCTTCAAGCTCCTGTCATTAAATCATATTACATAGATAAATGTCTTCTAGCTGTAATCGACTGAAAACATCCGATCATAATATTACTCAACCAAATGTACATAGTCATGAAATCCAGTAGGCGCTTTGCGCCGCAGGACGCCAGTTTGCAGTGGCGGCAATGTTAAGCTCGCGATCAGTTTTGTACAGAGGCGAATGTTTCTCACTTTGCCAAACGTGTCGCAAAGAGCGGCGTTGCAAGCCCATTTCTGTTCATTTCATATGCAACTTGCTTAGGTAAGCATAAAGACCATATATATTTATATTGAGAAGTGTTAATAAAACGACGTATATATATATAAATTCAAAAACGTTCTTGCTATCTTCATTCCGGAATCGCGGGACATGGAGACGAGCGAGCCCGCACTCAAAACCAGATCCTCTCCCGGGGTAAACGAAGATGTCATTTTTCGCGAGTTTCTCGGACAGGTCGGGAAACGCAACTCGTTGTTGTAACCTAGTTGTGTCCACCTAAACTCCCTGAAAATCCCATTTCGTCGATTAACAATGCTCCTGAGTCATATGTTCACGAAGAATGTATGGATTTCGAGGCTTCTCCAGTCGCGATGCGGGTGTGATATAGTTTTCGTATGCTTCGGACAATTGCGACGAGCACAACCGAGCTGCCATCCGCGCTCTGGAATTCTTCCCATCAGATTTAGTGGGAGCTTGCCGGGAGATGACCACGATCACTTTGGCGAAGCTGAGGGAGAACATCTTGTGAAATGGCCGACATCGGATAAGGATTTTCTCGCAGCGAGACTCACGGGCTGCTCCAACAAACAAATGATTAGTTTCCAGACTAGAGCATCGCTATCTCAGAGCCTTGACCCAACCCGCCATAGTATCAAAATGGAAAGGGTACTGGGAGCTCCTGGTTAGGGACCGGCCACCTTTCACAAATTTTAATGAGCACGTGGTGCGACTCCAAACCCGTAGCTCGTCCTAGAGACCGCATCTGGAGCATGTGCAGAAGGTCGTTCCTCTCAACAGGTCCATGATAAACGTTCATCGTTGACGTGTTGAACTAGAGCCCGAGCGATAGTCCAAAATGGAAATCAGAGATTCGCGGGGGGCTGCCAGTGACCCGAGACAGCAGAGCGCTTTTTCAACGAGAAATATTTTGTTCGCATTGTTGTGCCAAACCGATGCCAGCATGAAATTGATCAAACTCGCTCGGGCTTCAAGGAGTGTATCCAACTGAATCATAAGACCGTGGTTTGAACTCTGTAAGAGGAGCGGGAACAACTGACTGTTGGAAGAAGCGAGACTCAATACTTTTGCAGACCTTTTTTACTTTTACAGACTACCTGGGACTGCAATGATCCATCCAGCTCCGGGATGACATCCGGTCTCCCGGGAAATCATCCCGAATCATTGGGTCTCGAGCGACCAGGAACGTTCGGTCGCCCCTCGCTGCGGGATACCTCGAGACTTCGAAACATTGAATTCCGAGCGCTGAAGAGTCCTGCGGTCGAGGTTTACGGAGACGAAGGTCATCGTCAAGCCGAACCATCGATCTTTCGGAGCAGTGATCGAGCGACGAAGGGGATGCTGCATTTTATGAGCTCGATTCGCCCTCATAATTCACGATCTTCATAAGTTTCGATTTTTGCTGGAAGCATCAGTAAATTGATGATAGCGCATTGCATCCATCAAGTTCGTTTTCCACCGGAGGGTGTCGAGAGCCCCTGGAGACAAAACCAGCAGCGTTCCCATCATCAAGGCAAAACTTTCTGCTCATACAAGCCCTCGAATGGTGTTGGCTGGGGTTAGGATGATTCCCATGGTGGCGAAACAGTGAAAGCAGAATCGAGATATGGGTCGACGCCGGCAACGGAACCGGAGCGAGTAAGCCAGCGTAGGGACTGACGGATGGAAGGATGACCGGGTCTCCGCCCGCTCAAATGGACAGTGGGCAGTCTACGGGATCCACTTGCCGCGCTCGATAGCGATCGAGCCAGTAGCGAGGATGAGGGGATCTCCACAATTTCCGATGCCAGATACTCAACCTGAGAGGACCGATGAGCAGTGCCTTCGAATCAGGCTCAAGCGCGATCGCGGCACGACTAGGACTCGGAGAGATACTTTCTCTCGACTCGATTCCTCGAAGCGAAGGAAACTCCAAGGTATGACCGGTCAACGGGCCCAAAGTCTGCCTACCCTGAACGGTGGGCAAGCAGTCCGCTGGACGATGGTCCACCGTGTGGATTGCAGGACTTCACCTGCGGACAAATCCATAGAGTTAGAACGTAGGGCCCCCACCATCTGGAGTGAGATCCGTGTACGCATCAGTGAGCCTGCTGTTGGCGTTCCGTTACGGGGCACCCGCTCACTTTTCACCGCCGCCGCCGGCCGTCACAAAGTTACGGGACGAGAGTTGGCAGCTTGACGATAGCAGAACCTACTCGCTCGTCAGTTTACTTCACGAAGTAGTTGTATTGGGCCTTGCTCGGTCGAAGTATATGCTGTAGTATGTGGTTCCGATAGGTTGTTGCTGCTGCCGCTGCCGTCGACGCCACCGCCGCCGCCACCACCACCTAGGCTAGCTGAGGACAGCGCGCCTCGTCAGGAAGCTCTCACGGATACAGCGGTACTGTAGCTGTTGTTCTTGACGACAACGACAGTGGTGGCGGCAGCAGCAGCAGCTCACGAAGTAGCGGGCATTTTTACCCGGACACCCGCTTTACCGGTCGCTAAAAGTACCGCTGAATCGAATTGGACTGGAACAGCCGCCACGGTGGTTCAGACTCACACGTTGCCGGACATTGTGGATCAGGAGACGACGTAACAACGCTGAAAAATCTGCTTCGCTGACCGAGGTAGTTTGAAACGAGTCTCACGAAAATAATGCAACCATGGAAAGGAGTCGCGAGGGTTCGCCGATGGACATCATCACGCCCCGTCCCGTCTTCGTACTAATTCTTCCTTCCGTTCCTAATTTCTCATCCGATTATGAATCGATTTCACAGTGATCAGTGTAATGCCCCGATCACGCCAGAATAATCCAGACGACCAACGGTGCAGTAGAATTTTGACGAAACTATCCGCGCCAGTATTCCGATGATTCTTCACTTGCCCGATCCCTATGGAGCACACGGGACCGGATGTCGTAGATATACAACCTCGGCTACGGTAGTATTAATTTCGATCAAGATCGGCTCTGGACTGTCGCGAGCGCTCTCACGTCCAGTGAAGTTCTGGTGGAATCGCCCCAACCTTGACCGATTGCGGCGAGCGCGTCATGAGCATTTATCTCATTCCAGTGTCATCTTGTATCTTGTTGGTCATCTCGCTGTAGATACATTCTCCCCGCTCAAGCGGCCGCCCCGGATCGGTGCAGAGTTCAACCGGAAGCGGTCACCACCGCTGCCGTCAGAACGAGGCTGTCTACTCGTCATCACTGAGAGCACTCACTTCCATCAGCTAGTGTGAAAACGAATCAGTTTTTATTATATCATCATAATCGTCATCATCATCATCATCGTTACCATCAAACTTTTCATGTATTCTGAATCCGATTCTGCTAGCTCGTCACGAACAATGGGGCTCGTGCGAATTCGAAATCACTCGGCGGCTGATGACTACACCGAGTTTCAGGACAGAGCGGCTGTATTAAAGGCCTCCTTATTTCGCTCCTGTCTTGCAGTCCAACGATGGCTCGTTCGGGAAGAGTGATAGAGAGGCGCGGTTTTCCGCATCGGATATTTGTCACATCATCCAAGGGATGGTCAGAGGCGATCTGTTTGAGTGTACGGCTCAGGGAAAGACAGAATAATTTTCGTTCTTCACTCTGCTGTCGGTCGAACATTAGGGCTCAGCAGGTGGAAGTTCCAGCGGCGTGTACTCCAATTCAGTACAGTGCCCACCGGACTCGGAATTCGTCGCTCCCTCGAATCCATCGACAGACTACGCATCACTTTCCAATGCACACCGTTCGACTGATGAAATTAGAAACTCCGAGCCTATTGCATTCGAAGTGTAGATCCTTCGGAGAAATACTGAATAGACACGTTCATTTACGTATTTACGCCTAGGGTGTTAAGCTCGATGATGTGAGATACGGCTCCGACCTTCTTCAAGAAGAAGGTGCGGATGAATGATGATGGGTGGTCTTCCGAAAAAAAATTGTGGGCATAGATGATCGGTCAACGCTCGAAAGACGGCAAACGACGGAACTTGCGACTGGCTTTCACATCAATCAAGAACACCAGCGTTTTCCCGCTCCAAACTACAAAACGAGTGACGAGCATCACCTCCTTCCCGACTTCCCGAAAACAACACGGTGCCGAGAATCGCACAAGTGCCGCGAGCGTCTTGCGAGCTTCCAAGAGCTAACAATAAGCTTCGTGCTTATGAATTCTAGGGAAAGGACGTGGTGGACTAGTTCTTTGTTTGTAATTCCGTTGTGGCTATTATGAATATCGTCACTCTTATTTTTGTTAGTATCACTGGTCATGGAATCGGTGAACTGTCAGTATCATATGTTCACAATATCACGTGGAGACCTGGATGCTGCATTCCAGTCGGTGAGAAAACATGCTATTCGTAGGGAGACTACTGTTTCGATCGGTGATGCCTGAAATGAAAATGATGGGAGAACACTCTGCTGCTAATTCCGTGCGGCCGATAATGTTCACCCGAACTCATCGAGCCGTTATTGGATTCCCCTGGAGTTTGAAGACGGATGAATTCTGCGCTAGGACAATCCAAATCATAGCGAAGATGAAACCTTGATATTACTCTGAGCTCAGTGACTTCGCGGCGAAAGAACTTCACGGTATGACAAGTGTGAAATGTCTAACTCTACTTTTATTCAGGCAACAAGGGTAAGTTGTCGAATGACAAAGTCTCGATGGAATTGTGTACGTCGGTGGGGAATAATGGAAACCGGTATTCGGCTGATCAGCTGTGTTAGAAGACACAGCATAGATGTGTACATCAGGGTAGATACAACTGGCGGGCAGTAAAATCTCAAAATGACTCCAATGGAGACTGACTAAACGTAGACACTGTTTTTTCTCATCTGGTATTCCGTGCTGTCGAAACCAGGAGCGACCAACTAGCAAAAGCGTCCTCGTGGCCAAGGGCCGATCGTGTCATTAACATCAACAGCACCTCCGAGTTCAGAGGAAAAGCAAACCAGCGAGTTCGAACAAAGGCCATATATTTCAACGAGATTCAGTCCGCCATGGTTAAATCGCGCTGTTAGTCAGCATTCTTGCTTGCTCGGTCGAGCGGTCGCTCGGTCCGTCCGTCGGTCGGCTGTGCAGTCGTCGGATGAAGTCCACCAGGGCCTCACAGGAAACTCCTTGCTGGCTCCCTCTCGATGGCCTGCTATCCGAACCCAAACGGTTCAAAACAGGGGTCAACAACTTTCGCTCTCGAACGACCCCCTCGGACTGTTCTGAACAGGCGGTTGCAGGTTTCTTGCATCGGTGCAGCTCCACCGAAATCCGTCAGACCGGTCCGCTGATCGATCGACCTCAGGCATTGACCGATCATGTTTTGTGGATTGCAAACGAAGATCACGATTTCTCTACGGACTGTAAGACCGTACCTGCACCTAATGATTGGATTATCAACACGGAAAGTGAGAGTAAATCTTCTACAGCACAACCGCCGCAGAATAGTTAGCAACTGTCACGGAGACTTCAGGTCGATCCGAGCTCCGGATGGGAGAGGAGGGAAAAAGAGCTGAGGAGCTGCCGGAATTCAAAGAATAGCTTCGGAAGTAATTTATGATCGAGCGAATTTTCCGTTCCCTCCTCAATCACACGAGAACCATTCATTGGTCATTACTAAGAGTGTCCGCAGAACCGGAGTCGATCAGACCGCTTAATGTGATTCCAACGGGCTAAGCAGAATACTGGAATCGTATTTGGCACTGTTGGAGCGAACTCCAGGCTATGGATCCGCATATCTCGTTTGGAACGAATACAGAACTGAGCTCCG
Source organism: Galendromus occidentalis (assembly GCF_000255335.2). Taxonomy (NCBI): domain Eukaryota; kingdom Metazoa; phylum Arthropoda; class Arachnida; order Mesostigmata; family Phytoseiidae; genus Galendromus; species Galendromus occidentalis. The sequence goes on from NW_003805430.1 coordinate 156,779, forward strand.
GTAGAATCAAAATAAGATCGCTCGGGGGCTGCAATGAAAATGATTTCCTCGTTCTCTCCGAACAAAAACTCTCCCTTAATTCGTGCCCTATTCATTATTCTGTTCGGAAACGATGATCCCAGGGAGGAAAGTAAGCAGCCGAAGGGGGATTTCAGTTCTCCGCTCCACGACCATCCTGCTTCATGTGAACCATTTCTGCCACAGTCAGTCGGGCCCGACTGTGAGCGACGTTGACGATGACTAGTGGCTATATGTATGTTGTAGAGTGGGTGGTGTAGATTCTGGTTGTTTCAGATTCTGCTGTTACCGCTGCTGGCGGATTTCTTCCTTGGGGGCGGACCGCCCTGTAGTCGGACGTGCCGCTGCATGAATAGCTCTGATTGATCTTTTCAAATGGCTATCAATGGTAACGCCAACGAAGATTCGTTCCCACAGGAATCAATGTGCAGGAATTTCATCGATTTCACGACTACGTAAGCGAACATGCAGTCGTGAACGTTATCCGAACTCTCAGGGAAGAGACAGCAGCCGATGTGCAGTCCAATGACGAGGGAGTCAACGCTCGGAAAAAAGAGACGACGCTAGTAACCATGAGCCAGTTGACGAATCCCATGATCGACTGCCTCACTTCTCGGGTGGTCAGCTCGCCCGCCACTTAAAACGCTGACCGAATAGCGTTCGATGGAAGACAACAATGTGCTTCCTTTCCGAAGACAAAACGGGACGAAGCCTTCTCAGATATTCATTGTTCGACGTGGGCTTCCGACAAGCGGGGACTGAGAAGCTGAGTGCTTGCGGCAACAGCCGGTCAATAGACCAGCTCAAATCGGCGATGTTCGCCTATCCACTCGGTGGTGGTGCTGAAGGCTTCGGTAACTGATTGTGAGTAGCAGAACCTCCATTGCCGCCACCGCAACCGCTTAGATCACAATGAGAGCGTGTTGGAAGCGAAGTTGACGGCCGGCAGAACACCGAAATCGTTGGCTGGTCTGTTCGCTCGTCAATCCTTTATACCCACGCGTGCTTGACTTCTCGAGGTGTTTTCGATCTAGGTTCTGCTCGATGTTGAAGTTTCTCGACACTTAGCTCAGAGTCGCTCCGCTGATATGTGTCTCGTCTTCCCTCAAATCTTGTGTTAGATCTTCATCATGTTGCTCAATTCAGACGCCGATGACGGTGTCGTAGCTGTAGCTGCGGGAGAACTCCGTTCCGGAGAAATGCCCGGAGGCCGAATTTCTGCGCCATGGTTCATCCCGGCTGTCGGCTGAATCCCAGTTCACGGGAAAAGACGCTTCCGATTCTTGTCCCAGATGCACAACGAACGTACTCGAAGACGTGTGAGATATGGTGCCGTACGATTGAGTTTGCTGGGCTCTTAGAAACTTCTCAGATTTGAGACAGAAAATATTTCGTGCATGGATAAACGAACCAAGAGATTCAGAATAGCTGGTCATCTACGTCCATCCGCAAAAAAATCAGCTATGAGCATTCGGAAACCCTTTTCCGAGTTATACATTCCCCTTTGCTCTCGATCTGTATCAGAGCTTGGTCCCGGCAGAGTTTCGTCGCACTCAAGGTTCTCACCGATGAGTCGTGTCGCAAACTTAGAATTCGTCTCCGCAAACGAATTGCGGGTCGGAGGCATATAAATGACTCCGACCTTCGATAATGATGATATCGATAAGCGGCGACATGGGTCTTATGGTTCGATGAGTTTCGTATCCAGTCGTTTCTGATTTTCTGATCCCGGTCGTTATTGGGTGCGCTATAATTTCTGAGCTATACCTTAGGACTTGACGACTCGAGTGTCGGTGAGTCGGTGTTTGAAATTTACCACAAATACCAAGACATACAAGACATCCTGCGGGATTGCTCATTACGCCTATAAGGGGATCTTATGGCGCTTCCGAAAGTTCTCCACACAGTACGATGTAATTGTTCGGGTCGGTTGCTAAGGTTTGTTGCTTTCATATGAGAGACGTGCGGAGTAACATTGTCAGTTTCGGAGGTGATTGAAGAGATGACAAACTTGCGGTGAATTTCATTATCTGCTTTTCGTCCGTTGGTTCAGTTCCAACGGCCTACGGGATCGATGCTTCTGGGTTACGTGAGCATTCATGGACTACGACTGTTGGTCGGTTTTATTGTGGCTACGGATTCTCTCGACCGGCTTCTAAGGTGTCGGGCTGCATCGTTGGATCGACGTTGACATCCAATCAGCGGGAGGAGGGTACCAGCGTTCTTCATCACCTTCGGATTTCTGTTCCCGCTCAGTTGATTCAAGTTTTTAATTCATCTGAGTCACTTGGGTCTAGGTCGAATCGCGCTCCATGCTCGACGAGACTGGAGCCGAAGTAGATCTTGTATCTTGTCTGACCGCTCTTTCGGAACAAGGACCGGTCGAACAGGTACGCGACGATATGATTGTCATTCCCCCGATGTGAAAGCATCGTTTGCGCGACGGTGGTCGTCGCCATAGCCGCCGCCGTCGTCGTCGTCCTCTCTCGAGCCGGAGAACTCCCACTCACATCCGTGTTTGACTTGTTCGACAATAGATGAGATTTCAGTCAATTCAATCATTTAGCGTCATCGGCGAACGCGTCGTTGAACTCTCTCCAAATGATAGCGGGAGCGACAGCGGCCGGCGTTCACAAGGAGGAAGGTAAGCGAGAGGCTGTCATGGAATTGGTCTTCCTTCACCGATCTTCTCGACATTCTCTGGATGATAAGGTTGTCGAAGAGCCCCAAAGATCACTTCAATGTCGACGTCTTCTTCGTCGTCTTCATCGGAGGTCCCTCCCGGTCGGACGACCCTAAGCAAGATGTCGATGTGATCCTGCCGGATCTTGAGAAGTTAATCCCACACTTTTCAGAACCTGGGCCCGCATGGGTTCTGGGCTCCGGAAAGATTCCTTCCAGGGGGACTTCCTATTAGAATTCGATTGCCTTAGTTTCGGCAGGGTGTCAAGCCGATGCACTGGGGAACATGGAGCCTGAAGCTCAGATTCGGGCCATCTCATTCTCTTGGTTTGTGTTTTTCTTCTCTGCTTCTTTATTTCTGCTCGCGTCCTCAGTATTACTTAAATGACGATTTATAACGAGGTGCACAGCGAGCATGGGCTCCTCCTCACATCGGAATGTGGACGTTCACAAGCCTCACTCTTCGCTATTACAGCGACGATGGTCGCCGCCGCCGCATCCCTAAAGCAGCGGCCGGTGCAGCAAACCGCTGAGGCATCGACGCTAGATTTTGGGAAATTCAATCGACACGGACGCGCATTCACAAACGCTTCCGCGAGATGATTTCGTTCGATACGATCTCAGTGGCCAACTCGTTTTAATTTGTCGGCGATTATCCTTGATTTGACAACGCTGTGAACGGTACCCTCTTCCAGGTCGAGTTGACTGATTGCTGGCCGTCGACGACCGGCGACGCCCGACGATCTCGTGCAGCCCGAGTTGTCTTCCGAGTTCGCGTCTTCCCACGCGTTGTATTGCTCTATCTGGACTACACGAGTTGACGACACACAATTCAAGAATCCAGTTCAGGGTTCCTGTCAAACATCTTGAACGAAGATGAGTCTCGAACTCTCGTCTGATTATTGCTTCTTGATTTTGTTTCTGCTTTTGGATCGAGTTTCTGTCCCCGCCGCGAAAATTTCTTGAATTAGAAATCCGAATCATGATCGAATCGAGACAGAGGAACAGTTGAAGATCGGAAATAATAACAGGTGATTTTGAGGGCCGCCGTTGAGACGGCTGACTTCGTCGAAAACCACGATGTCTGAACTGAATGAATCCAAGTGAGAAAGGAGGGGGCCGATTGTGAGCGGGGGAGGGGGTAAGGGTTTTCTCCAATCATTTTAATTGTTTGATCGGTTGGAAGTTGGCACGCTTTATGGCGCATACAGTGAAAGCGCTTGGACGATCTTGGGGTCGTGCTTCGAGCCTTCCTTAAATTCTTCTAGAGAGAGTTTGTTGTCTTGATTCTGAAAAGAAAAATACTTATCGTCAGGGAAAGCGATTCAGGACTGGGGTGTGTCGACGGTCCACCTTGCGATATCATATGAAGCACGAGCATCATATATATGTATATATATAAATGAATGATATTAGGACAATCATCCATTCTCGCCATGCGAAGAGCATCGATCGGGGCTCCGCAAACATAACACGAGGATTTCTCGTGGTACGTATGTACCTGGACGACTCATCGCCGAATTCGACTAGATGGGGAGCAAGATTCGCCCGCCGTTTGAAGACGCTGCGCCAATCTGGCGGCAGAAGGAGGATTCATGAGAGCTGCTAACTAATAGCAGAACATCGACTGGGCAAGCCATCAGGGCGTCTGGGCGGCTCATTTCTTGACTGGTTCGTTCTTCGGTCGCTTCGTTCGTTTGTCTGTCAGGCTAGCGGGCGGCAGGCGGGCGGCAGTTGTCAGGGGCCGTTGATCCTCGTCGTTGTTGTTCAAGCAGGGAAACGATATTGGAAGGAGCGAAGTGCATGGCCCCAAATAAGGCACAAGGCCGGTCGGCCGCTCGTCGTCGTCGTCTTTGCCTCCACCGCCGCAGCTCCAGTACTACTACCACCATCCGTACCGCCGCCTGACTCTTCGCAGGCATTACTCCTGACGCGCGTTTGCTTGCTCACTAAAGTTCTGGTTCCGCCTACATCGTCGTCATAATGCAGCAGACGGTGCTCTTGCCGCTGGTTCTGCTGCTGGCCGGTGCCCCAACAACGGAAGAACGAACGGCAAGCAGGCAGGCAAGCAAGCAATGCGTTCGACAGCACCGTCGTTGATGCTGTGGCCGCCGTCATAGACTCGTAGACGAAAACGACCATCAATTATCAAACACCAACAACGCCAACACCACAAAGTTGCCGAAACTAGCACTGTCTTAAGAAGGACGCGGAGCCCATGCAGCGTATTGAACGACATTCGGTCATGAATCTCATCGCCCGATATCAACGGGCTGCTCTTTGCTCGGTCACATCTTCAGCATGAACTGCTTCAACTGACCGATAGAGGGACATCACGCCTTCAGCCCTCTTTCGGGTTGAGGAGACTCGTATCCTACTTGCCAAAGCTGAACCTCAGTACGAGGTCTCTGATTTCGAGCTGGAGGTCGGACTCCGAGCTCAGTCCCCTCTTGCCCGTGCCGGCTTTTTTTCACATGAAGGACACTATTCATTCTCCGGGTGAGGTTCCTGTAACCTCGGAGTTCCCGTAGCGACTGATGAGCAGAGGACTCGGGCAAATACGGAGTTTCGCTCTTCCTTCAACGGCGGAGCGAATCGTGCAGCATTCACATGAACGTGGATGGTCAGTAGAGGGAGGCAATGTGGTCAGACTGGAAACCAGAGCATTATTCAGTGACTTACTTTGTCCAATTGTTCAAATATTCTATCTACTCGTGCGCGTGGGTCGTCTTCGTCTTCGCCTTTCTCTTGACTGCCGAGCATCTCATAAATGGCGTCCACAATGTTGTACATCTCCTCTCGCGTTATGAAGCCGTCATTATCCACGTCGTACAGCCGAAATGCCCCTGCGAACGAAGAAAAACGTTTTTTGCTCTCCTCTCGATGCATTCTGGAGGACAGGATGCCAATCGTCCTTCTTCCCAGCTCTATCAACTAGCTTCTCTGCGGTAACTTCGATCGAGATTACGGTACGAATCAAAAACGAAGGATGAAGCTGCTTCCGGGGCTCCCGAGGGAGAGGTGAGGCTTCAAGTTCACTCTTGGTCGACTCTGGAGCTTCCGCCGCGAGAGGAAAAGCGGGGGATCCACGGAAATTTCGTTCCTTGCTCGACTCGATTCAACTAAGAGCTTTGTATCCCGCTCGAGCTCCTCGACGTCCGAGTAGACCTGGGTTGATCCATCCTCTATTTCACCCTCAAGAGTACTGTAGAGTCTGCTTCTCAATTGAGCCCATGAGTTTCCCCGCCTTCTTCGAGCGCCTCCGATTCCGCGTAGCTCCGATTTCCGTCGAAGCCGTCAGAGAAGAGGAAGGTCGCTGCCAGAAGCGAAGTTCTCGTGTCCGCTTCCCTCTTATTCTGTGCCGATATCAGATTCAGCGAGGCAATGGTGCAGTGCCTGTACCGACGCCAATCCGCGGGACGATATTAAGCAATTTCTGATTCTCCGCATAATCCGCCAAGCGTAAATGAGCGGGGGTTCCATGTCCGTACTTGGAGCCTCCGGACTTCGGGATGCGGCTCTAACAAGGGCTCCATTGCCCGTGAAATCAAGTTCATCCGATCTGGTGCACGGAGCAATGTTGGAAGAATTCGAAATAAGCGCCACGAATGAATTCCT